>NC_056725.1:762378017-762678017 GCF_019279795.1 Protopterus annectens | reverse complement strand
TGCTGCACTACCCTTCCATCTGGTCTCCTGGATACAAAGGATGTCCAGCCTCCTCCTTACCATCCCATCATCCACTTCCAAACTGAGCCCTGACAGTGACCCTATATTAAGTGTAGCAATTTTTAGTTTCATGTTTGTCAGGAAGATTGGTTTTCCACACTTTGGTATCATAGATACTCTCTCTGAACTAAATGCAAATCCATATGCAACTCACTGGGTAGCAGACTGGATCACAAACAGAACCCAGGAAATAAGGGTGGGTGGCTGCACTGCCTTCGAGAGACCCATCACTAGTGGTGTATCCCAGGGTTCAGTCCTTGTGTGATTCCTTTTCGGCAGTATGTTCTCAAAGGTCAAAGCTAATATTATGGGTTTATGACTGGCCAAAGTTGCCATCATAAGCTCCCCAGAAGACACTGTGATCTACCAAGAGAGCCTGTTCCAAACAAATACCTGGTGTCAAAACCACAGACAAAGATTAAACACCAAGAAACCATACAATCATATACTTCAGCAAGCACAACTCCTCGTAATTATCACATTGATAAAAAGACTCAAAATTGATCTTGACGTCAGGGATCTGGAAACCTATGTTGACTAAAAACTTTCCTTTGATCACGTCATATCCACAAGTGTAAGGAAGTCCTTTCTCACTACACAGCGTATATCTAAAGGAATGACATCCAGGTCCACGGGTGTAATCATTCCACTGTACTTGGCACTCATTAGGCCAGTCATGGAGATGGATGCCCCTTTTGATATGTACTTGCTCAAATACCTGCCACAACTGGAATGACAACACTCCTTGCTAAGAAAATCAAGGGATTAAATCATAAAAGCTATTCAGACCATTTCAAAGCCCGTACCTCTTCATAGCATCATGCAGTCTACTAAGATGTGACCTCTGCCTTGTATAAAGAGCCTGAACAGATTCTAGCCTGTCACACCTAGTACACATTCATAAGTCCAGTGGTGGCAAACTCCTGCTCAAGTGATCTCGAGCCCTTCTGCAACATAAACAGAACATGCTGAAGGGATATTTATGTCCAACAGGCAATTCTCCTTGCATGGAACTGTCATCCTCAACACATAAAGCTAAGTACTTCTCTTACTCTATCCAAACGTAATTTGGATGAATGGATGGGTAACCACAAATTCACCCCAGTTTATCCCTCAAGGATAACAGGGACATGCAAATGTCCCAACATACCCTCATTCTGCCTGTTTCTGGTTTATTTGTATACAAAATACAAAGGTCAAACTACTATGGGAATGTAAGGCTTGGCTTCATAAGATTCTCACAAATCAACAGCCTTGTAAGTACCAATAAACAATTTATACACATTTGATATTTTTGCACACTGATACGCCTTCCAAAGGTATCCCCTTTTCCTTCTAATTTTATATTTTGGTCACCTATCTAACTGTGCTGTGCCACTTTCACTTTTCTGCATGCTCAAGTCTGTTATCTCTTTTGTTTGTATTCAATCTAGTATTTCTTTTCCATCCTTTAGTTACAAGTGTTTTCTTCCATTCTACAAGAATGGGAAACCAAGTTTTCTCACACTCATGTCACTAAAAATTAAAGCTATATTTAAAACATAAATACATTTATATCAAAGGGTAACAATTAGCAATCAGATACTGGTATAATGGTTAAGGTATCCACCTCACAGACACAAGGTGCAGAGTTTGATTCCCACATGGGGAATACCAAGAACCAACAATATTAAACATTTTTAAAAGTCATCCATTGATCAGGACAAGCAACCCCTTGATATTTATGGGCTTGCATCTACCTTGGAGTCCCACTCCCCCTACACTTTTATTCCTCCTGAAACTGCTCTCCAAACAAAGTCAGAGGTATCTGTTGTAACAGACTTCTTTAGAATGAGGAGGAAGAAGGTGAGACTTGGATTTAAGGATATCTGTTGTCTCCACCAAATGATTTCTCTTCTTTTAATTCCTACTGCTGGTGTTTGTCAGGACAAAGTATGTTGATGCTGCGACCAAAGAGACTTCTGATACCACTGCAGCTTTCTCATGTGAAGTCCTGACAGGGGGTATCACGAGAATCATACAAACCATGACACCCAGAATCCTCAAGTACTCCCTCATAGTAACTGAAGTTTAAGGGGAAAGTCTCAGAAACAGATCTAGATATAGACCTATTTTTTCCTGTGGAAGAAAAGCTCTTCAAACTTGGGTGTCTAACAGACATCCCAGGAACACAATCCTGTCTGAAAGTGAGCAAAAACACTTGAACATGCTCTTGGAATTCCAGCTTATGTATGAAATCTCTCACTTAAGAAAGATATTCTGAGCACTTTGAAAAGGACTCTGCAAATGTAAGCAAGTCATCTAAATATGGAAAAATGTGGATTTCCTGTAGCCTGCAATGAGCTATAACTGGAGCTACATACTTTCTGAATGGTCTTGGTGCAGTGGACATTCCAAAGAGTAAGGCATAGAACTGATGTCAGCAAGACACAGAAAACCTTCAAAAACATCTGAAGTCTGGATGAACAGAGGTGTGATAAGGATCTTTTAAGTCTAGTGCTACCAGAAACTTGAAATAAGAAAAAGAGGCAACACATGGCATCAAGTGACATTTTGAATGTGGGCACTATCACATACATGTTCAGGAAAGAAAGATTCAAAACTGGTCTCCATACATTTTTTTTATTTGGCACTTAGAACATCCCTGAATAAAAACCCTTACCCACCTGGAAAGGAGAAACTAGTTCTATTACTCCTTGGGACAGCATGTGATGAAGAACTGGTGGAAAACAACAAGAGTCTGAGCTGGAAGATGAGGAATGCCCCCCCCCCCCGAGAAAGGAGGAATTTTCTCCCACTGCAAGTAAACTTCATGATTTATTAGTTTCAGACAAGTGGGTCCCAAGGATAAATCATCTGTTGCCAATGAGAAAAGAAGAGATACAGTCCTTATGTAAGAAAAAAAATGGGGAGGGGTGGGAGTGGGTCACAAGGTCCCTTGCAGAGTCATTCAGACTTGTTGGACTGTTCTTGCTTTTGGGAGGTTTGAGGCTTCTTTTTGACCCGCCTTGCCATTTCTTCTTAAATGTCTTATTTCCCTGTATTTTGTTGAGACTGTTTATTCTGCTTTTTGCCAAAACTGGATGAGGAGTTCGAGAATCCCTCAGAAAATGTGAAAAGGTGGGCTGAAAAAGATTCTCAGAATCATCAAACTTTCTTATCACCTCTGCAGTAGAGGGGACAAAAACTAAACCTCTCTCCAAAGGGGAATTTAAAATCTAATTTTTATCGTCATCTGATAGGTTCTGAAAATGTAACCATGCAAACCTCCTCAAAACAGTACCAGTGGCTATAGACCTGGAAAAAGTACCAGCAATTCAACATACACTGTAAACAATGAGTAATGACCTGAGCAATGCAAGTAAATTTAAAGAAGTTTTTTATTCTTACAAGAAACTCCAGATAAAACATTTCTCATACTTTCACAATTAGTTACAACAAACTTAAGATATGAGCCTGACAATTCAAAATTCTGAAAATCAAAGTTGCAGAAGTAACCCCCCCCCATGCTTACTTTCCTGTCCTTATCAGTAAGTGCAGGATTGGAATTAAGTGTTTTAAGAGGCAGCAGATCAACTAAAGCTATAACTGTTGGATCAGGTTTGGGAATAATGTATAAAAACTTAAAGAATTGAGGAACTTTATACATCCTATCTGCCTTATTTTGGGCAGCTGGCTGATTATTAGGAAAATTGCTGGCAGTAAAACATCTGCCAAAGGTGACGGAATTAGAGGAACAGGTGAAGGCTCTGGAAATTCCTTCTATAATAACTCAGTATTTTTGAGGGATTGACAAACCTCAGAGTTCTCCCACTGAAAACACTGGCACATTCTAGCAATAGTCTCAGAGAAAGAGAAACCCTCACCTGGAGAATCAGAAACAGGGCTCTCTCGAGTCGGAATACAAAATCTGAGGAGAAAATCCTTCATCTTCCTATTCAGATTCAAAATCTTCAATCTCTTCAGGGAAAAAGGCATTCCTCTGTCTTTTAACAGAAATTACTTTACAAGAAGGATCAACAGCCTGAATTAAATCCCGAGTCAGACCCAGTAAATTTCTCCTGTTCAAGAAAATTTGACCAGGTGTAGACACGTGCTTAGTTTTGTGTTTCATTTTGACAAAAAAAAAAAAATGGGTCTGTGTTACTAATGACAGCAGCAGTTTCTCATAGGATAGACACAGCATTATAGTACAACAGGCACACAGCATTATAGTACAACAGGAAAGCCTTTCCCTGTTCCCTCTCCTGGGACTGACAAACAGTGCATCTTGCTTGCCAACTGAGTAGACCCTAACAGCCGCATAGGATGTGGTTAACCCCCAGTCCATAGTGGCTGTGTTATACCACAGAGATCCAAGGTAAAATATGAGTGGTCTAAAGTGCACCATCTGCACCCGAGGCAAATTGCTAGCCTGCTGTGACAGCAAAGGCTATTTTGCTTAACTTCTTTTTGTGGCTGGAAGAAAGACTGACCATGGGACCAGTAGTTTGTTCTATGGTCAAACAAGAAATGGCACCTCTTTCCCTGGAAAGATGCACATCAAATGCCAGTAACTACTACAATTTTTTTTCACAGAAAATCACAGTAAAAAAACATTTTAAAACACTTTGCCAGCCCCTCAGAAAGCAAAATTTCTCCACAGAAATGGTTTTACTTTGCATAACTTTTAAAATGACAGGAAAAAAACAGTACTCCCATTTGAAAGTACGATACAGTCTCGACATCCCAACAAAACACTCCTAGTTTTAAAATAACTCTAAGAGGAAAGTGATAAAACACAAACAGTAATTATAAAATTGAAGGTTTTTCCACAAAGGGAATTTTTCTGCCTAGCAAAGGAACAACACAGGCCAACCAGAGATCAATATGACGAACATATGTTGACTGCCTGGGTCCACATGGGTGAGGCAACAAGAATAAAGGAGAAGCCGTTCTAGACTTCTGGCTGACAAATGGCTTGACAGTCAGCAAGGCAGACAGTTACAAAAATTATACCGAAGAATGGTCAGCATGCAACTCAAGTAGACTGCAACCTCTGGTTTTACCTCTGTGGCCTTTACTGGGAGCAAAAGTCATCCCCAGTTACACTTTCAGCCCCAGCATAAACCACTAGTGGCCATAATCAGCTACAAGCAGTTGTCAGAGATAGTTCTAAGGTTAATAGTGACTACGCTGAAGGCTTGGAAGTTGACTGAAGTGAAAGCTTTCTTGCACCTCCAGAAGGAAACAGGTGGAATCAAAGAACGGTAGAATCTCAAAACAGAACATGTGAGGACTAAAAAACAGATTTGTGGCCGAGTCAGGAATGGAAATAAGGTACATAAGAAAAAGCTAATGGTGGAATAGAGAAGTCCAAGAAGTTATTAAGAGAAAGCAGGAGTTCAGGAAAAACTGAGGTAGAAAAGACAGACCAGGCTAAGAAGGAATACTGTCTGGATAACGAGGGTAAAATAGCAGTTGTAATAGCAAAGAAAAAGACATTGAGGCAGTTTACCAAATTTTGGAAAGTGAATCTGCAGATGGCATAAAGAACCACTATCAGGTTTGAAAGGTAAAGAAACAGTTAACCGGCACAATTCATAAAACATTCTTCAGCAGTCTTCTCATCAGTCCACCAAAGGCCAACAGATGGTATGCTTCCTGCGGGATCTGAATAAAGAAAACCAAGCAGAAGCTGTACTGCCCCATATACAGCCTATGGTGAAAGAGAAATAAAAACCCTCCCAGAAGAAGTAAGATTAGCACTAAGGAATAAGTCAGAAAAAGCAGCATGCTCAGATGAAATCATAGCAGATATGATCCTGGAGAAGTTTTAGATTCATAGATATTCCATAGCTATCGCGTCTTACCATTAATACCTTGTTAGTACCTCCATCAGGCTGCACCTCCTTTCTACAGGAGGGGCATACCAATCAATCCTGAAGTAAATTTATGGAAACCCATCTGGTCATCTAGGATATGTTCAGAGGAATAAAATAAGTACTTAACATGTAGGGGAAGTTTATTCAGAGATTAGGGAAACCATGTTATAATCCTGTCCTTCTACCATATTTTATCTATCTTTTGGTGAAGATGTTATGTCTCTGGTTTTAGTGTTAGTGGAGCCACTGGACTTGGTGAAGTAGGGCATCCAGGGCAAGTGGGCCTCTAATGGTTTGGCAAGTGAAACAGGAAAGAAATGGCTCCTGGGGATATTCACTGCTATATGGAGAGAAATATGTATCCTAAATGACTGGAAATAAACACTAATGCCAGTGTACAAGGAAAAAAAAGGACATTTGCAACTGTGGGCAGTGTAGCAGTCTCAAACTCCTGTCACACTGTATGATACTAATACAGAGAAGAAACAAGCCCAAATGGACACTCCAAAACTTGGTGAAAGCACATGACAAGGTCCAAATAAAGCTAATTTGGACAGCGCTATGATGGTTTGAAGTCTTGAAAACATTGGCAGAATTAGGGCAGACTAAAAGGACCTGATAAAGAAGTTCTCAGTGGGGGTAGGTGTGCATTAGGGCTTGGTAGAGCCATTGCTGGCTTATCTAGCACTCTGTGCTGGTCCCACGAACTTCTGCCCACAACAGTCAGAGCAAAAACAAACAAGTCTTTGGTTTCCTACAGAAATCCACCAATCACATACTACCAAATCCATATATCCCCAACTTCTCAACTTAAGGGCAAAAAAAAAATGCTGAACAAAAATGACTTTCTGTACCAGCATTTCATTACAGAGAATTTGTTGCACCCAGAGCAAATGCCCCTTTCACCCCACCTTTGCTACACTACTGGAGTTCAGCTCTGAGATCATTGTTATTCAGACTGGTAATGGACTCCATTAGCAAACAGATAATAGGTAAAAGATTAAAGTCGTTCTCAGCAGATGGTGTGGCATTACAAGCAGATTCTGAAAAGGAAGTTCAGCAAATTATAGTGGAATGGAATGCAAAACTGAAGGCACGCAGGATGAAATGGGTACAGACAAGAGTGTTGTCATGGCAACAAATGTGGGAAGTTACAAAAGCTGAACATTGAGACAGAAGGGAAAACAGTGGAACAGGTTAACTGCTTCAAGTATTTGCGAGGGGTGGTTGAGGAGAAGGGAAGTCTGAATAAGACAGTCAAATCTAGAATCAGAGACACTGCAGTCCAAATGGCACAAACATTCAGAGGACGTGCATGACACAAGAATGCCCAAAATCTCAAAAGTAAGGGATAAAAAAAAGTGGTGCAACAAGTTCTTGTATATGGTAAAGAAACTTGAGCAGTGCAGTAGGAACAGTTGAGGAAGCTAGAGGTGATGGATATGAAGCTCCCAAGAAGGGAGGTAGGATGCACACTGTGTGACAGATGAAGAAAGGACACCAGAGCTGAAAACAGAGTACACGTGCAAGAAATCTGAAGACAACTTGGTGAAATTATATGGAAGAAGGCAAAGGAAAGTATGTCCAGCCAAGTGATGAATGCATTGCATGACAGAAGACCTGTAGTAGACATGTATGATTGTCAAAGATAGAAGACTAGCATTGAATCAACACAGGTGGTGGCAACTGATGCAACACCCCCATCCTATGTAGACAAAATGGGAAAAGGGAACTAATAATAATGGTTTTATTGATGTTTTAAAAAGTTGACTATTTCTAAATTAAAATCAACATTCAACCTCCCAACTTCGTTTTCTTTCTGTTCAAATCTCTGTGCATGTATGCAGTTCTGAGGAAATCAAATACTAAAAAATTTTAAATTGGCTTGGACTGCTCTGGGCTTTTTTTTTTTTTTTTTTTTTAAACAGCCAGGTATTAGTCTTACAGTTATTAAATTAAATAATGACAGCCATTTAAGTTTCAGAATTAACAACCTTCACAAAAAGCATGCTAATGCAAAATATGTTAGTCTAGCAACTTTCAAAATCCACACAGGCGATAACTATCTCTGATTTTCACCCTTTGTTCACCTTTATTTTTTAGCTTTTTTTTCTGATTCTCAAGCTAAAAGGTTAAGAGATATGTATGTGGGGGTGCAGCAGTGGGTTCTTCTTTATATTCTGACATCAATGATTTGAAGAGAGACCTTCTTGTGTGGCATTTACTAATTTACCATTCATCTGACTCCAATAAAACATTTGAGGTATACAGTCACAGTCCTATAGGTAGCTGTAATTGATAATCACAGTGATAAATGTGTGCTAATGTGTATGTGCATGCATGAGTGGGCATGTGCAGAGAAGTTGCAATTGGTTACTCTGTATTGTTCTGACAGTAGCAAGTTGAAAATCACGTGGCCATATATGTATTTAATTTATCCATTTAATCACAATTGACATTTGAAGTGCACGCAATTATACAATTGCTGTAATTGGTGTGCATGTCTGTGTGAAAAAGGGAGGACACCAATATGAACAATTATTTTATTACAATCTGATATCTGAGGTGTATACAGTCACTAAAGTTGGCTTTAATTGCTGCTTATGAGGACCATCTATGGATGGATGTGGCTGACAATATTTACTCAAATTAAGCAGTCATTATTCTGGTTTGCAAAAGAAGTGTGCATTTGTGTGAAGCCACTTGAAATACTTTACTGCAGCTATTTTTAACATAATCAGACATCTGAGGTATGCACAGTCAAAGCAGCTGTAACTGATGGGTATGGGTTTTGTCTGTGATAAAAATGACTGTGTGGTTATGGTCACACAGTATTTACAGCTAACAAGTTGGTTTTCATTTTTTACACCTTCCACCACAATCACACATCAGCACTCTACACAATAAGTGACTGGTAGGTTTGAGTAGGATGTGTGTGATAGCAATGCAGCAAATAGTGTTATCTAACAGAGCTTGGTTCTGTGGTTCAGTTTTTGCCTGCATGTACTCCCCGTCTCTGTGTGGGTTTTATCCAAGAGCTGTGTTTTTTTTAATGAAACTCAGCAGTATCATTTATGCTCTGATCATTAGTGCTTTTACTTAATCTATTACAGGAATATACAGAAGATAACCTTTTTGCATGAGAAGAAAGGCAGACAATATTCCTAGATATGTTTTATATACCGCTGCAAGCATTTAAGCTTCTCAAACTATTGGGGAAATAATTATTTTTTAGCTTTAAATAGAAGACTTAAATGCAACTTATTTTTCCTTTAAAGAAAATACAAAACAATGTCTTTCCTTAATCACAACTTTTGTTCAGGCCATCACAAAATCAAAAGGTTCTTAAAAAAAATTCTAAGATGCACCTCAGAACATCTAGAACCATATTACATTAGAAAGCCTAGCAGCCTCATGCCCTCAATTCAATTCAGTTACTTCTCCTGAACTGCCTGCAGTGGAATACTGGCTAGATAGGGTGTGCTTAAAAGAAGGGGAGAAAAACTAAAAAGACAAATTGTGAAAAAAAAGAATGTAATGTATCTAGATGGTGTGTGGACATGAGGAGTACAAAACAGAGGAAAGACTAATGAGGCAATCTGTTTACTGCACCATTTTCACAGAAGACTGGCCTTGTTGACTGCAATTACACATCAAATGTATATATAGTCAATATAGTGGCTATAAATCAGTTGTACTGAGGCAGTCTGAGGATGAAAGTGAATGACCCTATCTGTGGTTTTGATCACAGGCAATGGTCATTTACCTGTGATACAGCCCCACCCTTTCAGTTGCTTCCTGGCGTTGAAGTCACCAGCTGCAATTGGTTGGGACAGACCTTGTTTGCAGGGGCTGTGTGAGTGAGTGTGTGTGTAAAAAAAAAAAAAAAAAAAAAAATACTTATTTTGGAGATGCACACTACTGCTGAGTGCATAGATAACTCTTCCAAGTTCCAGTAAAAAGTAAGCAAGTCATAAACTTTCAAATATAATGTATAAAATGAATCACAGAAAATCCAGACCCACAGACCTTCTGGGGTCCTGCCAACTCCAAATGATCCAGACTGTACTGAGTGGATTTTTGCACAGACTTAGTAGTGGCCTATGTCCTGATTTTCATCTAGTCTAAAACTAGCCCTGCTCAGTGATGCACATCGAAAGCAATTACAGCTTGTGTGGGGACTGTGGAGAGTTATTTCTTTAATTTTTTTTCACAAACATCAAAGGTATGTACAGAAGGCCACCATAGCTTTTGTAGAGGCAGTGTACATTACTATAATCCTTATAATCTTCATTTTCCTCAAAATCAGACACCTACATGGCTGGTTATTGTTTTGGATGTAGCGGTAGGGAGGCAAGCTGTTATATACATCTTGACAGTAACAGCTTGAAGTATGTTAGTTATATTTGTATTTTCTTTTAGTTTCAGCCCAGTAAAATTTAAATACATCTGAGAACATGAACACCCATGGCTTCTAGGTGCCTAATGGACCACAACCCCTGGCTTAATTTCCTCCAAGGTTATTATAATCATTATTCCTGACCCAGTTAGGCTGTGTTGAAAGGAGACAGCAAAAAAGCTATACAGATAGCCAAATATGAGAAAGGGTAGAAAAGAGTGATCTAAATGATGGGAAGAGGCTGTGATAGAGGAACTTGGAGGGGGGGATACAGGCACATGGCAACTGGTGCACATGTGTGTGTGGGGAGGGGGAAGCAGGGAGGAGTGGGTGGCACAAAGTCCATCTAGGATGGCATGTTAACCAAGGTCAGCCCTATTTTATATATATATATATATATATATACACACACACACACATATACATACACACACACTTATGTATGTCTATATATATATATATATACATATCTATAGCTACATATATATATATATATATATATATATATATATATATACACACACACACATACACACACACACACATACATGTATATACAGTGAACAATAAATCCAGTAGCACATTGTGCTACTGGATTTACTGTTCAATAGTTTGTGGTCGTTTGTGGAGTTTATGTATATACAGTGGATATAAAAGGTGTACACACCCCTGTTAAAATGCCCCGTTTTTGTGATATAAAAATTTCAAAACTTTTCCCACCTTCAATGTGACCTATAACCTGTATAACTGGCCACAATTGAAAAACATAAAAAAATTTAAAAAATGTACAATAAAAGCTGGTTGCATAAGTGTGCACACCCTTAAACTGATACTTTGTTGAAGCACCTTTTGATTTAATTACAGCATTCAGTCTTCTTGGGTACACACCTGCCATCAATTAAAGAGACTCTGATTAACCCCAAATAAAGTTCAGCTGTCCTAGTAGGATTTTCCTGACATTTACTCAGTTGCCTGCTACAGCAAAAGCCATGATTCGCAGAGAGCTAACAAAGCATCAAAGGGATCTCATTATTGAAAGGTATCAGTCAAGAGAAGGTTACAAAAACAATTTCCACAGCATTGGATATACCATGGAATACAGTGAAGACAGTAGTCATCAAAAAGTGGAGAAAATATGGGACACAATGATGTTGCAAAGAACTGGACGTCCCTCCAAAATTGATGAAAAGACAAGATGAAAACTGGTCAGTCTCTGTCAAGAGGCCTACAGCAACACTGAAGGAGCTACAGGAATTTCTGGCAAGTACTGGTTGTGTACTACATGCGACAACAATCTCCCGTGTTCTCCATATGTCTGGATTATGGGATAGGATTGCAAGACGGAAACCTTTTCTTACACAGAAAAACATCCAGGTCTGGCTAAAATTTGAAAAACAATACATCAAGTCTCCCAAAAGCATGAGGGAAAATTTGTTCTGGTCCGATGAGACTAAGGTTGAACTTTCTGGCCACAATTCCAAAAGGTGTGTTTGGCGCAAAAACACTTCACATCACCAAAAGAACACCATCCCCACAGTGAAGCATGGTGGTGGCAGTATCATGTTTTGGGCTTGCTTTTCTTCAGCTGGAACAGGGGCTTTAGTCAAGGTGGAGGGAATTATGAACAGTTCTAAATACCAGTCACTTTTGACCCAAAACCTTCAGGCGTCTGCTAGAAAGCTGAAGATGAAGAGGGATTTCACCTTTCAACATGACAATGACCCCAAGCATACATCCAAATCAACAAAAGAAGAAAATTAAAGTTTTGGAATGGCCCAGCCACAGTCCAGACTTAAATCCAATAGAAAATATGTGGGGTGACCTGAAGAGGGCTGTGCACAAGAGATGCCCTTGCAATATGACAGACTTGGAGCACTTTTGCAAGGTAGAGTGGGCAAATATTGCCAAGTCAAGATGTGCCATGCTGATAGACTCTTGCCCAAGAATACCGAATGTTGTAATTAAATCAAAAGGTGCTTCAACAAAGTATTAGTTTTAGGGTGTGCACACTTATACAACCAGCTTATTGTACATTTTTCCCCTAACAGATGTTTGTTTTTCAATTGAATTGTACAGGTTATATGTCGCATTAAAGGAGGGAAAAGTTTTGAAATGATTTATTGTGCTCTCTTTTATATTACAAAAACCTGGCATTTTAACCGGGGTGTGTACACACGTTTTATATTCACTGTATATAAAATGCATATACATGTTTATTACATGGTGTCAGAAATAAGAGACTCTCGACACAATAAGCAATTTTTTTTTGTTGGACTACATCTACACAGCACATGAAGCTGCAACATGGCAGAAAAAAAGAAGTTATGTACTTACCATAACATTCCATCTGTGCTGTTGAGCTTCATTTATCCTTGACAATACTGGAATTACAGGGCAAAAACTCTCAAGCTTCATCCCTACCCACAATCCCCCTCTCCAAGTTACCTCAGACCAAGTTTACAGATTAGAAATAAAGAATAAAGGGGTCTTAATGGAAACCATATCTGCTATGCCGTAATAAGCATCTTAATTACTATGAAAGTATCTATTCCACCAAAAAATCTTCAAAGGTCAGGGAATGAGGGGAGTCTAGGATAAATAAAGACAGACAACACAGATGGAACGTTATGGTAAAGTACACAACTTCTTAATCTGATAGTCAATCTTCTTTTTATCTCTGATATATGGGACAGAGTCTCTAACTACCTTAGACTGTGGGAGGACTCATGGAAGGACATTCCTGAGCAACATAGAACCGAAAAATGCTCTTCCCCTAGACAGCAAATCCAATTTATAATGAGTAATAAAGGTATGGAAAGAAGCCAAAAGTGGTGGCTGCACATATATCATCCACTGAAGCTCTAGATTGGAAAACTGCTAAAGTGGCAACAGATCTTGTAGAATGTGCCATCACAGATCCAGGCAGGGCAATTTTCTTTTTATCATAAATAAATGAAATGCAATCCTTAAGCCATACGGCCAAAGGTCATCTTGCTGACTGTTTTACCAAAACTAGCACTTTCGAAGGACACATAGTTGGTCAGATTTTCGGATGTCCTTAGTCCTATGAAGATAAAAGAGTAGTTGTCTTTGAACATTGCACCTCTGTTTGAAAAGTTTTGAAATACCAGCAAATTAATAGTCTGCTTGATATTAGACCGACATTACCTTGGGTAGAAAGGTGGGATTTGTTCGCAAGGAAACTATCTTTGTGAAAAATCAGATAAGGTGGCTTTTACATGCTAAGGCCTGAATTTCTGAAATTCTTCTAGCAGAGGTTATTGCCACCAAAAATAATGTTTTCCGTGACAAGTACTTTAGATCACTGTCTGCAGATGGTTCAAAGGTAGAATATACAATGGTTTGCAACACTAGGTTTAGGTCCCAAGATGGAGTAGGATCTTTGAAAGGGGTTTTCAGCAGAACTATCCCTTTTAAGAATGACTTACAAAGTCTACGAGTAGCCCAGGAACTTTCTTCCAAACCATCATGGAAGTTTGAAATTGCTGCTATTTGTATTCTAAGGGTAGAAGGGAAGCTCCTGTACTGAAAACAGAGGCTAATTATCTCTAAAATATTTTCAATAGAAGCAGAAAAGGAGTCTATATCTCTTTCACAAGCACAGATGGCAAGTCTCTTCCATTTACTAGTAGACAGATTCCGGGTGGCAGGCTTATGAGAAGCTAGGAGAATTTGGCAAATGGGGAAGAAATGTTACAACACCTGACATCTAATGGAACTGGAGGAACCATGCTGGCAGCTTGAGCTTCATACCTTCTGGGTTAACTAGTCCATCTAGATGGGACAGAAGGTCTGCAGCTGGATTCAGAGTCCAAGGTCACTGAATTAGATAAGGCCAAAGAAAGGGGTACCAGATCTGTCAAGGCCAAAATGGAGCAATGAAGAGTGAATTGCTCTTCAACCAGAGTGTTTTCTGTAAGAATTTTGGAATTAGAAGTATGGGGGAGGGCAAATAGGAGTCCAGAGGGCCAAATGTGGAGAACAGCATCTCGTGGTGACTTCCCTGGAGGGGGAATCATGGCAAAGTACTTGGCTACACTTGTGTATGGGAGAGGCGAACAGGTCACAGCAAGGCTGGCTCCATAGACAGAAAAAAATCACTTCTGTCACTGAAGAATTGAGAGACCACTAGTAAGGCTGTAGGATAAATCTGCTCAGTTTATCTGCTATCCCACTGAAACCCCTCCAAGAACGTGTATTGCTATCAGAAAGCAGTTGGAAGAGATCGCCCACCGCCACACTGAGTGCTTCTCACAAAGGGGATAAAGACTTAGTTCCTCTCTGTTTGTTGATGTACCAAACTACTGCCATATTGTCTGTTGAACTGCGACTGTTCCCAGAGGAAGGAGTGATTGAAAGGCTTGCAAAGCTAAAAACACTGCTCTTAATTCCAGAACACTGATATACAAGTTGGTGTCTAAGGGGGACAAAGTGCCTTGGACAGTCTTGCCCAAAAAATGCCCCCCTCCTCTCCATCTAGAAGGTGTCCATAGTCACTATGGCCTTGGTTTCTAGAAGGACTAAGGGACAGCCCAGGAAAATTTATTTGGAATGAATCCACAAAGCTAGATGCTTCCTGCAATGACTAGTTATCAGAATCTGATCAGACATAGGCTGGTATAGCATAGACAATCGAGATACCAGTAGCCATTGTAGAATTCTCATGTGAAATCTGGGCAGGGGAACTAGAGTTATTGTCACTGCCACTGAAGCTAGACCTTGTAAAATTAGTCGAGCGGGTACCTTCTTTCTGTGGATTATCTTCTGAGCCTGAGTTATAATTTTCTGAAGTCTCACTGGAGGAAGGGATGCTACGGTTGTGGTCATATTCAGTACTGCCCCTATGAACGCTAAACTCAGAGTTGGAGTCAGTAGAGAGTTTTCATGATTTACAGTTATTCCTAGGTATGCACAGGTCTTGAGAACATAACCCCTTGCCTCTAATCAATGTCTGGTCGGAGTGGTAATCAACCAGTTGTCCAAGTATGGAAATACCCAAAATCCTTGCAGTCTTAAGTGACCTGTTACTACTGCCATACATTTGGCGAACACCCTGGGGGCATGGTGAGACAAAAGGGCAGTGCCCTGAACTGGTAATGACTGGCTCCCAGTCGCAAGGGGAGAAATCTTCTAGAGTGCTTGCCCATTTTTATGTGGTAATATGAATCCTGAAGATCTAATGAGCACATCCAGTTGTCCTTTCCCAAAAACTGTAGAATGGACTATACTGTGACCATCTGGAATTTTGTTTTTCGGACCGATTTGGTCAACATGCTGAGATCCAAAAATGGACTCCATTTTTTTCTGGCACTAAAACGAATCTTGAGTAAATTCCGGATTCTCTCTGGTCTGGTGGGATTTCTTAGCTAACTCATCTAGCAGCTTATGAATTTCTAGAACTGCTGATTCCCTCCGAGTTGAAAATTGGGGATTTTTTTTTGCAAAAGTGGGGATTAGAAAAGGGTACCATAATCTCTGGATATGATCCACTGCACACAACAATTTGTTGTTATATTCAGTCAGGCATTTTGGTGCAAGGATAAACATCCTCCGAGTGCCTCCAGAGGAAGACAATCTGGCTTCCTTTCAGGAATACTGAAAGGGCTTACCTGGAAAGGAGTCCCTGAAGCCCTGGTTCTGCGGACCACCTCTACAACATGGACAGCATCTTCCACTGTAATTCCCCCTCTGCCCCTAGCAGAACTGGCACCATGTGTGTCTTGGAAAGGCCCCTGGGATTTCCTGAACCACAATTTTTCCACCTCTCCTCTGATTCCTGGAAAAGGATCTTTGGGGAGGGGGAAAATGTACGCCCACTGCAGAAAGGGTCTTACTATCCTTTTCACACCTGGATAATTTAACTTTTGGGCCAAAGAGAGATGATCTGTCAGAAGAAGCACTGATGAATGAAGACTTAAATGGTTCCGCAACATCACAAAGGTGCATCCAGGTGTGTATGCCTAAACACACCGCTCGGGTAGTTCCTTCAGAGCATATGTAATGAGCCTCATGGCTGAATTTGACACAGACTTCAGGGTGGCCAACTGGGAAGCAACCTTGTCTTGGGCTCCCTCAGTAACAGCTCCTGCAAGGGTATCAGACAACTCCTTGATCAGATTCCTTTGGAGTCTGGTAAAATTTGCTAGAAAATTCAAAGACCTCAAGGCAAAGGTCAATGAAGTGTAAACCCACTTCCCAAACTTAACCATCACCAGAGACTCTCTATTGGGAGGATGGACAGAGGAACTCTCCTCACAAGTTCCTTTTTGGTGGCGGCTGCTATGACCGTGGCATCTACTGGTAGACCTTTAGCCCAGAACTGCTTGTCCTCAGGGACAGATAAAATTTTGCCTGGTCTATTGGGCATAGGTTCAGTGGAGTCTGGCATCTTCCCGCCCGCTGTAAAATCAACTGAATGAGCTTGCCAATGGGTGGAATCACCCAAGAGGTAGATGGCCGGGTATCAAAAGCCTGCAGGTACACAGACTCTTCCGAGGAAGGATTCTGGGACTTGCAGTCACCCATCTGTTTCAAAATTTCCAGGATGTCTCCAAAGGAGACATCAGAGGGTAACTTTGGGGACTCTTCCCCCTCATCAAAATTGGTGTGTTCTGTGACAGTACTGTGGAGAATACACGTGCCTCCTCTTGCACTTTTTCTTCTGAGGAATTCGTCAAGGGGATAGTCTGGAGAGGTATCAGAACAGGACAGAATTTGAATCAGAGTCTTGTGGATTCGGTACTCGCTGCCTCAGTGGAGAGACAGGGAGTGTGAGAACGGGATGTGCTCCAAGAAGGAAGAGACCGAATGAGTGACCACTGTGGACAAAGCCCTCTCCACTGCCTCAAAGGCTGGTCCCCCCAAAGAGGGAGGGGAGCCTGGAACAGAGAGTGACTGCCTTGGAACCGTGGTTACTCCCTGCTCCAATTAGGCAGCCCCTGAAACAGAAGCCAAGACTGAAATGTACTGTGCAGAAGCTCCAAGACAAAAGGACAGATACAGCTCTGGGAGAGCTCCAGATCTGGCAGAGCCAAAGAACTCTGGGAAATAACAGATTTTTGATGGGAGAGAGATTGCTGGAAGAGATACAGTTGGCATAGAGAGTTTAGAGCAGACCTCTCTAAAACCTCAGAGGAGGTCAGAGGAGGAGTAGTTAAGGGGGTAAAAGCTGAATCAGTTCCAAGACCCAAAGGGGTCACAGACAAGGGGAGTCCTGTTAAGTCTTCTCGCCCACAGAATTTTATTCACTAGTCTCACCACATCAATCTCAGTGAGACTTTTGGTGGAACAGATAGAAGCCTGAGAAGGTAATTTAGGTCTTTGTAGAAAGACCTCTGGCAACTCGCAAGCAAAGGGGTCAATAGATGGTGAATAGACTACTCTTGGCAAATCAAGCTGTTGAACTGTCTGTGCCAATGTAGTCGGCATCGAAGAGGAGATGGTGAGGTGTGTATGGTGTCACCCCAGAGTTGAAATCTGAATCTCCTCCAAACATTTTGTCCAGGCTTTAAATAGCTGAAAGATTTGTGTAGAGCAGATGATTTATGCTTCTTATGAGCTGGTTCAAAGGGGGGTAATGGTACCAACAAGCTCCTCTTTTTGGTCTTTTCTAAAGATGAAGAAGTGGAAGAAATATCATTTTTACTCTTATCAGCAGATATGGCTTTCCCAAACACAGATGGAATTAAACCCTTCAAGAATAATTTATTCTTCTCAATGAGCTCTTTGGCTAAAGTTGTGGCAAATGCTACAGTCCTCGAAGATGTATGGCACCTAAACAATAGGCGCATAAAAGATGCAAGTCTGAAATGGGTACTTTGTGGCCACACTTTAAAACCAACAAGGCCTTTGGGTTTGATGGCCATAATGACAGAGACGGCAAAGAAACAAATGCCACACTTCTATACAAAAAGTGTGAAGCAGACACCAGAATGAGAAAGTCTTTTTTTTTTTTTTTTTTTTAAGGAAAGGGGGAATTAAGAAAGAGAGAAAAAGGGGACTATCAACAATGATTGTTTCAGCTACACTAAAGTGCATGGAGAAAGCAGAAGAACACTCCAAGGAAAGGGGGAGACAATCAACAATAGTAACGATACACACAAGTGTAAGGGTAGGGATCAAAAAGGCAGTAAAGGTACTCTAATGTACGGAAAGGTATAACACCAAAAAGGAAGATGTTCTACAAGAAAATTTCAACAAAAATATTAATAAAATGGACTTAGCTCAACAGCTGAGGTGAAAGTATCTGTCTGGAAAAGTGGCAAACGAGATCTAAGGTTAACTGGGAGAAGAGGATTGTGGATAGGGATGAAGCTCGAGAGTTTTTGATCTGCTCGAGCTGTAATAACGGGTGAGTTGGTTCTGATAACAGAACCAAACCCATATGTCAAGGATAAAATGAAGAGTGACTGCATCAGATCTACTTATTCCTTCCAAGAGCTATTACTAAAATACCACAGCCACATACAACAGCAAGTTATTTTCTTTTCCAAATTCCAAAGTAAGACTCCGTTAAAAAAAAAAAAAAAAGTTGCTTTTTATATTGTCTACTTCAACAGTTAATCTCTATGTAGAATTTGTTCATAGGTTCATACTAGGCTATCTGCCCTAGGGCATTTATAAGCCTAGCCAGAGTGTGTTTGGCTTTCGCCACCCATTTTAAATTAATTTTGCTATGCCCTTTTTCGAGGTTAGTATACTGTGCCTCTGTCTAACAGTGACACAGAAGTGATACCCGGGGTAAACCTATGATCTCCCATCCACTCATCAAGATTCCTCTTGAAGAGAGTCAATGAGGGACTCTGCCTAACCTGGACTTGGATTTTATTCCAGAGTGAAGGAAGCCTCTGGGTTATGAATCTGCCCCTTAAGCATGTCCTATTTATTTCAGTGCTGAGGTTCAAGTCTCTCGAGCGCGTAGCTCAATGGGATTTGGATTTTCTAAGGTGCAGCATGTCCATTAATTCTGGGTTGGACATGGCTTTATACGTCAGGCACAGATCGCCTCTGAGCAGGCGGTAAGCCACTGAGTAGAGATGGAGTTTCTTTAACCGGGCAGCATATGGCATCTGTTTGAGCCCTATGATCCTCTTGGTGAGGTACTTTTGGGGTCTTTCCAGTTGCTGCAGGTGTCTGGTAAGGTACATCCCAAAAGGGGCATTGTATTCAATTATGGGCCTGATGAGGGATGAGTAAAGAGGCACAATGACCTCCCCTGATCTAGATGTGAATCCCTTCATGATTAGGTGGGCTATATAAAATGTTTTTCTAACCATTTTGGCCACGTGGTTGTCAAATGAGAGATTGCTATCCACTTGGGTCCCCAGGTCCCTAATTACTTCTTCTGTACTTAATGGATTACCACCTATGTGGTAATTTGTGGGCACTTTGTTTTTGCCAAAGGGATGACTATACACTTTTTGGCATTTAGCTTGAGGCCATGGCTCTGGCACCAGTTGTCTGTTTCTATGAGGCCCTTTTGGAGGATGCTTGTGTCGGCTGGAGAGTCGATTATGGAGCCCAGTTTGCAGTCATCTGCAAACTTGGTCAGCCACAGTCCTTCCGTGTTGGCCTGTACCTCCGAGAAATATATACCGAACAAGAGAGGTCCCAGGACTGAGCCTTGTGGGATGCCACTTGTAACTGGTTTGGAGTCTGACATGGCTCCAGCAATTCTAACCATGTGGGTTCTGTCCTTGGGCCAGTTTGCAACTCATCTAGTGACATAGGGGTTTATATTTAAGCTGGTGAGCTTATCTATAATGCCCGAGTGGGGTATTGTATCGAAGGCTTTTGCGAGGTCCAGGTAGGCTGTGTGGACCACCTTCCCCTCGTCAATGGCCTTGGTGACTGTTTCAAAGAAATCAACCAGGTTTAAGAGGCAGGATCTGCCCTTAAAGCCGAACTGGGTAGGTTCCAGTTCCTGTAGGTCCCCAATATCTTTATTTATGAGGTCCATGATGATCCTTTCCATAGCTTTGCAGACCAAGCTAGTCAGGCTTATGGGGCGATAGTTTCCAGGATCCGTTGAGGCACCACCTTTGTGGAGAGGGACCACACTTGCTGTATGCCACTCTTTGGGTACATATCCTGTAGTAAGGCTGAGATTGAACAGTAGTTTTATGTTTGGGTTTAGCTCTTCTTGGAGTTCATGTAGGATGCAGCCCAGGACACCGTCTGGTCCCATTGATGCTGTGTTTTTTGCTTTGGAGAGGGCAGCTCTTACCTGAGCATCTGAGATGTCAGGGGGGAAGCACTGTGCTGGGATAAATATTTGCCCTTTTGGTGGGGAGGGGGGGAAGAAGTTTGCGCTGAACCTGTCAGCTAGGATGTTGGCAATGTCTGTGGGTTCAGTGTATTTTTTTGTCATTTTTGACTAATTCTGAGCATATCTGGGAATTCCCACCCAGGTTCCTAACATAACTAAAGAAAGCCTTGTGATTATCCTTAGTGTCCTGTGCAATTTTTCTCTCGAAGCTGGCCTTAGACGATTTTATGAGTGCCCGTAGTTTTTTGCTAATACTGATCAGAGATGCCTTCCCTTTTTGGGATTTTGCTCTATCATGTAGTAGCTTCCTCCTTCTATTGTATAGTTTGTTTATGGCTGGGGTCCACCAGACAAGACGTCTGCCTTTGGAGGATTGGGTCTTGGTTTTATTTGGGATTGCATGATCCATGCATTCCTGAAGGTGTTCATAGAATGCGTTTATAAAGGATTCTGCGGTCTGGGCCATATTTTCCACAGGCCCGGGGGCTTTGAAGGATTCCACCTCGGTTTTGAGTGTGAAATTTGCTTTAGAGAAGTTTTTCACTGTGGTTTTCAGGGCAGGGGGTGGAGTCGGGATGTCAATATCCAGTGAGATTAGTTTATGGTCTGATCTTACCAGTGAGGGATACACTTGTGGTCTGGAGCATAGAGTCCCCATGTTGGTGATGATCAGGTCCAGTATGTTTTGCCCTCTTGTGGGAGTGGTAACACGTTGTTCCATAGCATTTGAGTTTATAAATTCTAGGAACCTTTGGGCTAGGGTGTTGGAGCTAGAGTAATGCTCCCAGTCTATATTTGGGTAGATGAAGTCGCCCAATATAATGGTGTTTGGAGAGACCTTCATATTTTCCAGTGTTCTCAGGAAGGCCGAGTGGGGTTCCTGGGTTTGGGAGGGTGGTCTGTAGCAGGCTATAAACTGGAAGGCAGTTTTACCCACTGTTAGTTGCACATGGATAGTCTCTGATGCTTCGTGCTGTGCCACCAACCTGGAGGTGTGGGTATCTTTGACGAATATTGATACTCCCCCTCCTTTTGTGGTACGGTCCAAGTTTTGGGGCCAAAAGCATGGTATGAGATATAACCTGGTAGTGCTGGGGTGCTCTCGGGAGCCTTGAACCAGGTTTCTGTTACTGCACAGATATCTATGTTCTCCATGCTAAGGAGAGTTTCGAGTGCATGCATCTTGAGGTTTAGACTTCTGGCATTGAGTAGCATTACTCAGTTTCTTATCCCTTGTGATACCTATGGAGGTGGGTTTGTCTTTTGAGCCTTGCCTAAAAAAGGCACTATGGGGGTAGCAAGAGCCTTTGCCAATATCGGAAAGCCCAGGGGTGACAGGTGCAAGCCGTCCGTAGCGAAGCATCGTGGCTTGTCGAGCATGTCATCCCAGGCTGACAGGTATTGGATCCCCTTTGAATTACACCAATACTTAAGCCAATTGTTGAAATTGATCATCTTGTCTTCATATTGTGGCATCATTCTTGGTGAGGGTAAGATGCTACTCAAGGTCAGGGTCATACCGGCCTGGGCTACATGCTCAGTGAGCTCCTCTAGGTCTCTTTTCATGTAGTCCAGGGAGGCACGTCTCAGGTCATTCACACCAGCATGGACAATGACCGAGTCATTTGTACTTGCCTTGGAGTGACCTGAGTGCTTGTGTTATGTGGCAGATCCTAGCGCCAGACAGGCATCTTACCATGACCTTCTCCTTGTTCAGCCTGGTGAGTGTGACATCAGTATGCCTGATGAAGAGTCACCTATTACAAGTGTATCAGGTGTGTTGTTTAGCCTTAAGGGCTGTGACTGTTCGGCACACTGGTTTTGTGAGCTATGTGTTGCACGTGTTTTGTTTTGGGGTAGCGGTTGCTTGGGTGTCTGCTTTGGAGGTCTCTGCTGCTTAGGCAGATTTTTATTTAGAGCCTCCGAGTATGTTTTTGTGTGTTTATGTGTTTGGTTTGCTGTCGTGGTAGGTCTATGCGAGACTGGAATTGTAGTGAGTGTGGTTTCCTTCTCCTCCTGACTGGTTTTGCCAGTACTGAGTTGAGAGAGCTTAGCCTCCAGTATGGCTATATGGTTGCATCTCTCATATGTTGGAATTTGTTGGGAGGAGGAGAGGGTTGTCTGTGTACATGAGGCAGCTGTAACATTGCCTCAAGATTCCCAGATTCACCAGCTGGACCGGAGAGGAGTTTGACAACTGACATTTGGACATGCTAGAATAGTATTGTTGATTCCTTTATAATTGAAAAAAAAAGGGCCAATGGGGAATGAGGTACTGAAGGGGAGTTTGTGAGGGTGTAGTGCTTTTAATATTTTAGTGCTGACTTATATAATTGCTTTAGTGAGCAAGTGCCAGGTAACTTAAATGCAATGTGTTACAGGTAACTTAAATGCAAAAATGACAAACAGTAACTTTCTTTCAAGTGAAACAAGGAAATATATACAGTAAGCAATGCAGATATCACTAGGGATCCACAGAAGCGCTGAAAAGCCACGTTTTAGTTGGAATTAGCATTTCAGGGAAATAACAAGCATACAAATAAAGCTAGATTCAGCAGGCCTGGATCTAGTCTATTCTACAGCAAACAAGGTGTACCAATTTCAGTAAGAAGCAGTTCAAATATGCAGGCACTATAAGCCTTTAACCAGAAATTCCCAGCTCAAAAAGGCAGAGTCCAGCCTCTCCTCCCACAAGAGTGCAGACCCATGAACCCTTTTAATGTAAAATAACTGGCCTGAAGCCCAAGTGCTTAAACCAGATTTAATACACTTTTAGAACAACTGACACTGAGCCCTCAATCAGCAGTTCCCAACTTAGAAGGATGTAAGCTACCTGTTCTGCCACTACAGTGCAGACCACAAACCTTAATGTAAAACAACTGGTCTGAAGCCGAAGTGCTTAAACTAAAAGGTTTAGAATGAGTTACACCAAGCAGTAATAAATACTATGGAGTACTTTTAAGATGACGCAAAAGCAAAATAAAGTAGGAAGAAACACAAATACAGTAAAAGCAGATTTTTTTTTTTTTTTGTGAGTGAGCAAATGAGATGGGCCCAGGAGTTACAGGACAGAAACAAGTGCAAATGCAGGCCTTCAAATCAGAAAGTTGAGAGAGATGGAAGACCGGCCAATAACTACAAATTCTGGGCCAGAACCACTCCTTATGTGGTAGACAGGTGACCTAGTGCTTACCACTCCCACTGATAATCTAGAAGGCTTCCCTCCAACACAGAAAGGCTTGGGGGCTCAGAAGCTTACAAATAGTCCTGGATACAGCAAATCTGTATTTGGAACACTAAACTACAGGAAAGGTAGGAAGCAGGGTTACAATTTTTTTTTTTTTTTTCAGAAAAGTAGCAAAAACAGTAGTAAAAACAATTCACATGCAGTGCAAGCTGGCACACTTGAGTATGTAGCAATATTAGTCCACACACAGTTTGAAAAAAATGAAATTAAAAAGGACTAAAAGCAAGTGCAGAAAAGGTTTATTAGGTAGAATGCGGTAAAGAGATGGGACTGGGGGAGTGTCCTAGTTCAAATCTACAGTGGGGCGGTCACTGCAAAAGCCACCAAATTTAAATGACTACCAGAACAGGGAGGGGGTGGGGAAAAGTTTCAACAGAGATGTGAGGAATCAGAGTGCAAATTATAAAACCCAAAAAATATATACTGATCTCTGTATATTTGCAGAACACTAAGACAACAGATATCTAAGCAACAATTTAGCTCTATAATACAGAATAATACAGAAAAATATACTCAGCTCTATATATTTGCAGATAGTCTTGTAAGGCTGTTCCACTTTAAATGCAGACTGCTGCTATTAACAGTTCAAATTAAGGGAACCTTGAGTTAACAATACACAAGCAATAGAAACCACAATGGGGGGGGGGAGAAAGTCTCAACAGAGATGTGAGGAATCAAGAGTGCAAATTATAAAACAATAGTACTTGGTGATCTTAATATAGACTGGTACTCCTGTACCACACTAAATACACCAACCCAAATAAACCTTTACGGCTTCTCTCAAACTATTACCACCCCCACTAGAATCCATAAACCCACCAAAAAAGAAAGTATATTAGACTGGATCTTAATAAATTGTCACCCTGTCTCCTACAAAGTAGGTGTCCTTCCTGATATTAGTGACCACTCACTAACCTACATATCCAGACAAAAAACCTATATTCCAAATTAACCAACCTTTACAATCACCCGCAACAAAAAGAAATTTAATCCAGCCAATTTTCAGGTGGAGCTACTAGCCTGTGACTGGTCACCCTTAAAGCACCTGCCAATTGACGAAGCAGTATCCCACTTTAACACCAGATTTCTACAGATTTTAGAATTCCATGCCCCCTCACATTCCATAAGAACTAGATGCAAAGCAGCCCCATGGCTCACTAAAGAAACCAGACAACAAATCCTACAAAGAAACAAAATCTGGTCCAAATGGGGACACACTAAAGACCCTTACTGATCCAGCAGCATTTCAGACAACTAAGAAATGCCACCAAAAAATCAATATTACAGGATAAAAAGAACTATTTCTACAAGCTACAACAAAATCACCATAGTCTACCCCAAAGATTCTGGTCTAGCATAAATAAACTCTTACATCCAGGACACTCCAAAACTCCTACCCCATCTACTCTCTCCCACAACTCTCCCAAGAAGATTGCTGAAGCTTTCAACTGCTTTTTTACTGAAACTGTCCAATCTCTAACTAACTCCCTACCACCTCTCAACCCCACCCTAGCCCCCCCACTACCTTACCACCTACATTTCACTTAAAACCTATTCCTACAGCTCTCATCTATAGACTACTTCATAAACTCAAACCCTGTACAGCCTCAGCTGATCTCCTACCACCTGAATGCCTTCAAATTGCTGCTAAACCTCTTGCCTACCCAATCTCTATTCTAATTAATAGAACCATAAGTGAAGGCTCTGTCCCCTTCATTATGGAAAATCTCTCACATACTCCCACTTCATAAAGGAGGGAACTCGACTGAACTGTCCAACTTTCAACCTATTGCACTACTATCTCCACTAGCCAAAATTATGGAAAAATGTATCCACAATTTCTAGACCACATTCTCCAATATAACCTTCTAGCTGACTGTCAACATGGTTTCAGACCATTCCACAGTACCACCACTGCTCTCTTATCCTTCACAGACTGCATTAATAAACAACGTAACAATAACATACTCTCCTCTGCTCTGTTCATTGATCTCTCTAAAGCTTTTGATATGGTCAACCATCAATTACTACTTAATATACTCAACTCTTTCTCTCTTGACACACTAGCATTCCAATGGTTCAAATCCTACATGCATAATAGACAACAGGCTGTCCTCTGGGATAAACTTATCCAAACATCTCCCAAATACTCTGGGTGTCCCACAAGGCTCTATCCTGGGACCTCTACTCTTCTCCATTTTCATTAACAACCTTTCTACTAATCTTCCTCTACCCACCTGCATACAATACGCAGATGACTCCACTCTCATCTGTAAAGCAACCACTTCATCTGAGCTCCATGATATCACCATATCAGTTTTCAACCAAGTAGAAAATTGGTACGAAGAACATCACCTCCTCCTCAATGCCAAAAAAAACAAACTATTACTATTTACACCAACTAACAAATCCACCCCATTACACTTCTCTATTACCTCCATCGATGGGACAATC
Organism: Protopterus annectens; assembly: GCF_019279795.1. Classification (NCBI taxonomy): domain Eukaryota; kingdom Metazoa; phylum Chordata; order Ceratodontiformes; family Protopteridae; genus Protopterus; species Protopterus annectens. The sequence goes on along the minus strand of NC_056725.1, from coordinate 762,651,705 downwards.
ATAGCTCCCGACACAACTACAAAACTCTTAGGTGTACTGATTGACCACAACCTCAACTTTGACACTCGCATTAATGCCACCATCAAAACTGTAAACAAAAAACTGGGATCCTTATATAGTATAAAACTTTTTCTTACCCCTGAAGCCAGAACTACTGTTGCCCAAACCCATCTGTGCTCCACTCTCTTCTATGCCTCCCCAATTTTCACTAATCTTTCCAAAATCAACCTAAAATTGTCCACTTCATATAACAACATTGCCAGATTTGCTACTGGGTCCCCATTCAGAACACATCACTGTCTAAACCTAAAACGTCTAGGATGGCTTGAACTAAATAACCAACTAAAATTTCAACAACTCTCAATCACACATAAAATTATATACCAGCCTACTAATACTCCTATTCTCACTAGCCTCATCTCCCCCTATACAAACCTTTCAAACCTGCGCTCAGCAAATAAACTACTAGTTACAACCCAGAAATCCCACAACAAGGCAGGAGATTCTCTCTTCACAAACTCTGTGGGGACAATTTGGAACAAACTTCCCACAAAACTGACATCTCTCTCATCATTACCTCTCTTTAAAAATCAAGTAAGAAATCACTTAAAAGCACAATGGCTTTGTCCTTGCACAAACCCCGACTAACCCCCCTTACCTCCATAACCTTTTCTATACATCTCCTCCTCAACCACCTTTAATCTATGTAAACATATGTTATCTCATATATACAGTATGACAAAAAAAAAATCTCTATTATTCCTTGTTTGAAAAGACATTTTATCTTTTCTCTGTGTTTCAGTCTTATTCATATTTGTGTATTACATGTATTAACTTACTCTGTTTTATAAATGTTATCTTATTATGCCTATTTCTGTGCAAACTTGTAAAAACCACTGGAGCTTTTCTCCCCGGGCCTCCACTGAAAATGGACATAAATCCAGCTGGACTAGCCCGGTCAACAAATGTAAAATAAAATAAATAAATAAAATAAAACCCCAAAAATATATACTGATCTCTGTATATTTGCAGAACACTAAGACAACAGATATCTAAGCAACAATTTAGCTCTATAATACAGAAAAATATACTCAGCTCTATATATTTGCAGATAGTCTTGTAAGGCTGCTCCACTATTTTTTAAATAAAACTTTTGCATCTCAACTTGATTTTGCATACAATAACTTTTTTTTTTTTTACTTTTTTTTTCAGTTCCCAGCAAAAATACTGAACCAAACTATTTCTGCAGATCCTGGTATTGGCTCAATGTCATCCATCACTGCATCCAGCCATCTCAGAAGCAGCGTGGTCTGATGCTTGAAACTTGAAGCTGTGGCTCAAGAAGTTTGAGAGCAGCTATAAAAATCCCTCTCTTACAGGGGACCCTGCACTAGACTATGATAGGATCATGTCTTATGTAACTTACAATATCTGCCTGAAATACATTACAGCAAAGTACGAGGCATTTTCCTTTTTGTAGTCTTGCTTGTGCAATAGCTACGAGTCTTGTTAGTGAAGCAGACTACATTCTGTGTCATTCACTGTACTAGTGACTACTCTAGCATTATTGACATTGCAGCATTATAGTCTTGTATGGCTCACAGTGTCAGCTGCTCAAGCTCTCAGAGTAGTCCGGTATTACTTACTGCTGAGTGCTCAACAGGATATTAACTACCTGGTTTTGTGCATTGTTCTGGTAATGCCACAGAAGACACTACTGTGTTTAATATGAACACTGGCAGTGGCACTGCTTTACTTTCTCTTAAATGTGTCGTATATGACTGGTTGCTAATGAATATAATCATTAAAAATAACTGTGGAATAGTCATTAAGACAATAGGAAAACAAACAAATAAGCACAAAAAATGAACAGATACAGTGATGTAGGTTAACCTGTTATTACCAAGACTTGTACTAAAATTATACTAGTTCAATGGCATGGTAGAAATGCACTTGCAGACTGAAGCTAAATTATCCCGGACAAGTGAAATGTCAGCGGGCTTGATGGTTCTAAGGAGACTGCAGACAAAGTACATAAATGGGTTTTTTTTTGTTGTTTTTTAACTTCATTTTATATTATCTTGTATTACCTATTTTGTCCTTCATGGGCTTCACCACCTGCACTGCTTCTGAATTGTTGGAGTCCCTCACTAAGTTAATTCTCATATTTATTACAGGCATTGTGTTTGCAAAAAACTACATTAAACTGTTTAATAATATTATTAGACATTCTGAGGAAGTTAATGTATTTATTAAATTTATTATTGTCTCAAGCCTCTCCTTAGAAATGGCATTGCTAATACACCACCACACTAAAAACAATTTTGACAGTTTATTTAACTGTTTGTTAAGCTGGGAAGTGAAGTAATGGTTGCAGTCTCTTCCAGACATTATCTAAGTCACAAGGGCAACAGCAAAGGTTACTGTTGTGAAAAATTTAGAGTAGCCCCTAAGCAGAATGCAAAACCCACATAATTTGTTCAGCTTTCCACAGTTCATGCAGTGCAAAACCCCTCCACAATCCAGTCCAACCATTTTCTCTCTTAAGTCTCCCCCCACCCCCTATTGTGCATGCAAACTGTGTCTGTGGTACCCCTCTGAGCCAAGCTGTTACTGTTTTTTCCACCCCTCTTTACCTGCTTCCACTGAACACCAGCTCATCTGGATTGCACTTCTTGGCATACAAAGACATTTAGTATGTGAGGTGAAAGTTGGGGATAGAGTCAGAGGTATTTACTGGGTTTAATATTTCAAATTAGCCTGCTAGACAAGAACCTGGCCTGCTAAGTGTTGTCTGCAACACCTCCCCAAGACAATGGTGTGTGTGTAAAGTATTACAACCTCCCAAGGTGGACTAATATTAGTTTAGTCCTATTTGAACAAGTTTTTGAAAAAATATAAAGTAATAAACATATTGTTTGTTTTTAATCTACAGTACTAGCATATAGTCCTTATGTCTAATTTGAAATAATCTTGAGAGAAGCAGGGAGTTTGGGTGGGTGGAATGGAGTGGCAGATGAGGGGTCAGCTCAGGGGCCCAACCAAAATGGCCCAAATTGGATCCAAAAATTGCAAAGGCCAGCCCTGTTCATAATACAGGTGAAGGATGCATTAAAGATATTTAATACTTTTAGCATTGAGGAGGAAGAAGAAAGACAAATTAGCAGTACTGGGAAAAATGGCAAACATATTGTAAGTCAAAAGTCAAGGGCTTCTAGTACCAATATATGCTTATATGGCAGAGATGAATCAGGATAGGGACCAAACATGAAGACATAACATGATTCAATGATGAGAAATGCATCTTTATATAATATAAAAATGATCAAAAGTCAGAGGCAGGAAACCTGGCACTTGGTAAGTCCACAGGTGAATACTAGGCTATTAATCCAGAGGACCATTAGTAACCTATCCACAATATTCCAAACTGGAGGCACCCACTGACATGACTAATTTATATCTAGTTTTGAACCCTCTCAATAACTGCTTGAGAGTCCAGACCCAGGGTATACTTATCACTGTCCATCCATTCATCCAGGTTATGTTTAATACAGCCAAATGACTTCTACAAGTGCTTCAGGAGATGCATCCATCCAAAGTCTTTAGGCATCAAATATTTGCTTGCTCACATTTGCATTTTTCATTCCAAAACAATAATACATACAAAGTATTAAAATAATTCATCTTACACAATGGCAAACACAACTACATCGATAGTTAACTTTTGCCTAGTGCAGGTAAAGAGAAATTAATTACTGTTCATATAAAATTCATTTATACTATCATAAGTTGCCCATCTCAACAACCAAGTAGCACAAACAGAAATGCTTAGTCTCGCATGACAGCTCTCAGGTGAATGAACAAAATGCTGGCAACAATATGTGTGTAATGAGTGGTTGCTGAGATATCCCAAGTTGTTTAGAAAATATTACAAACATATTGGTTACTGTGCTTACTAGGACTTCCAGTTTAAGACCTAAAACCTAAAAAATATGTTTAGATGTACCTCGTGAGCTGCAGGTGAACTGGAGGGGATATGGTGGTTGGCTATGAATGATAAGGCATTTTTTTTAATGGCATTCAAGGTCATTGTCCTGACTTACAAGTCCGGAGTTGAGGTGGCTTCTCAGGAATACAGACACACCCCTCCAGGAACAAGATCATTTTCTGCACTGAGACTGAAATAATGGTAGGTATTGAAACCCTGCACTGCAGGGGTACTATTGCTATTTTTAAACCACGTTTCAGTAACCATGCATACATCAACATTTTAAAAAGTAAGATCTGCCTGCAAGAGGAGTATGACTTCTTGTTTAGGCTTCTAGCACACAGCAGTGCTACTGGTGTTTACTTTGGCTGGCTATGTAGGTAATGTGGACAAAACTTGCCTAAAAAAAGGCACTATAGGGGAGGAGAAAGTCCTGGCCAATATATGGAAGCCATGAGAACAGAGGTACAGATCATATCCAACAAAGCAGCCAGAATTGTTAATCACTTCTTTCTGGGCTGATATAGATTGGATCCCCTTAAAATGAAATTAATATTTAAGCCAATAACTAAAGTAGTTCCTTTTGTCTGCATTGTGCCGACATTCTCAGCTGATGGTAGGATTCTCAGTTGATGGTAGGATACTGCTCAGTACTAGTTTCACACCAATTATAGATGCATATTCTGACAGCTCCATCATGTCCCTCTTCGTTTAATCCAAGGGAGGTGTGTCTCAAGCCATTCATTCCCATGTGTACAATTACCATGGCAGATGTGTTCTCGGGGTGAAAGGACTGGAGAGCACTAGTGATACTGTGGATTCTGGCGCATGGCAAGCAGCAGCTAAACATCATTCTATCCTTGTTCAGCCCGGAGAGTGCTGCATCTGTGTCTGACTATGGAGTCTCCTATGAATACAACATTGCCAGATACACTCTCCTGGCCTTGCTGCTTTACGGGGTTTGGCTTGCCAGTTGAGTGACCCATTTTTTTAGTTGTATATTCAATAGCGTCTGTGTACACCGTTTGCTTGTTAGTGTGAAACTGAGTGCCCTATATACCAAACCTTTCTCTAGGAGACATTTGGGGTTTTAGCAGGGCTTTTTAAGTCCCTCAATGTTAGATGACGTGTGTGTTTGTTTGTCTAGCACATGATGGGCACGGCTGTGTGAAGTGAGTGTCAGAAGTGACAACGTACTGGGCATCATCTACAGTCACTGAAAAAGAGTTTGGCCTCCAAGATTAGTAGATACATGCACTTGTCATATATTGAATGGCTTAATGAAGAATGAAGCTGTTTAGTATGCATTAGGCAGTTCCTGTATTACCTCAATATTCATACAGCTAGATGGTAACATGGTAAGCTAGTGTGTGACTTCATGACATTTAGCACCAGGTAAATAGAGGGAGTACTAATAAGTGATATAATGTGATGAATTTGTAGGAAGGGTCTATATACTAAAACACTGGGATGAGCAATTAGTCAAAGCACCAGAGTTACAACTATATACTTACAGTATCAATAAATGATTGCTAAACTACTTGTAAATGCATAAATCCACCACAGCACAAAGAATATGGAAGAGCACTTAAATATGCACTTGCGCACTCAAGTTTAAGCAATAAAGCACTACATCTGTATAAAGGTGAATTTCAAATTTACAATTTAAAGGTAAAGTTTAGATTGAAAAAAATGGAAGCATGTAAAACAAAGGCCTAAGGAGAAATAATTTCTGAAAATGTAAGTAAATAAAATTAAAAAAAATAAAATATAGGGAACCATACAGTATGGTATGCATAAGCAAATGTGAGGTTAAAAAAAAGCTTTGTGAACCAAGTGAGGATGTAGAAATACATAGTACATTGTTCTAAGCAATGTTCTTGAAATGGCAACTAAACCAACCAGCTAAATTGCGTCATAACCCTTGTGAAAAACTTGACCCAACAAAGGATTCAATGTACACAAGGAGAGTAGTTTACAGCCTCTGGATGAAAACAACCTTAATGTTACTAAGGCAAACAAAGTTTCTGATGGTGCTCTGAAAGAAAGCATGAAGTACAACATAAGAAGTCTCAGTGCCTACATACCTGCTTCAAAGAACTTTCCAGAATATTCTAGAAATTCTAAACATTTTAATAAGAATGCAGTCATGAAAAAGAAAAAAAATGGAACATTTTTGTGAATGATGTGATAACACCAACTTCACGGGACAGCTTTTCTGAAGTAAAAGCCAATACCAAAGGACACTGACTACATTTGCAGATGATTGCAAGCTACAACAGTCATTGAATCCCCAAATGACTTAGCACTCCTGCATGGAAGTTAGTTTGAAATAAATAACTGGTGCAAAAATATCATTAGATCTGAAACTAAATGCCAAAAAAGCATTAATGTATCCTTTGAGAAGTCATGACAATATGCCCTTAAGAGTTGACACTGTTGTTCAGGATTTGGGTACTTATGCGGATGGTGACCTAACTTTTAAAGCAACATGTGTCCATTGTTGTCACACAGTCCTTCTAGACTGCACAGCTTATAAACAAAGGGATTGTGTCTAGATCTCGGGATGTCATTGCCCCCCTTTACTCAAACCTATTTAGGTCAATCAGAGAGTATAATGCCCCTTTGCAACGCATTTGTTCAAACACATTTAACAACTGGAATGTCCACAGTGATACCTTACTAAAAACAATACAAGGCCTAAACAACACGTCCTACATGGACAGACCATACCTCTTAACCTCTTAGAAATCTGGACAAAGCCTAAAATAATTGGGGTACAAAGGTCCAAAAATAGGGACAGATTTTAAATACTGCTCTTATAAACTTAGAATGTTGCCAGAATAACATTTGTGTTAGCATGCATTTTTGAAGGATATGAAGTCTGAAACTGAAATGTATGTCATTATTTAATGACTTCAATCTTCAGTGATTTGCCAGAAAACCACAAATTTTATGAGGAACATTCCAAAAATACATGGCAAAAATCTGGGCAGTTGAGAGGTATGGGACAGACTCAAAGCACTGCCACTATACTCGGTATGCTACAGACTGCCAAAAGGTGACCTGTGTCTGGCATACATGGCATCTTGTGATTCAATGCTAGTGGATTTACAGCGCATCAGCAATCAAATGGCATCAGAAATACTCCGTCTAGGACTCTAAACCTCATCAACCGAAAAGTTTGGATGGACAGGTATACCTCGCAGAGGGATACCACTGCCACGGAGCAGACTCCCTATCCACATAAAGTTAATTCCTGTCCGTATTCAAGCGCAACTTAGACCTATGGATGAGAAACAGAAAATTTACCCCAGACATGCCCGTTGTACTAATAATAGACTAAGGCAGCTCCTAAATGCTTTTTCTCATGCATGGGTCCCCTCAAATTATCTACAGTATGATCCCAGTTATTATCACTATTGGCAATACATAATTATCTACCATGGGATGGACAATGGTAATCTACAGCTAAATGGGATAGGTTATTTCGAGCACAAAAAGGAAAACTGGCTAGGCTTAAAATGACCTGCAAGGGCAGCTAGCCTAGTACTAACCTATGAACCTATAGTTGAGTACTTTTGTTTGTTTTTCAAGGCAACTGCAGAATTAATACTAATTAACAATACAAGCCTATTATAGTACATACATGCAATCACATAACAATGATACCATTAATTCTTCAGAGGTTGAAAATTAAAAAAAAAAATGTAATAAGAGTAGACTCCTTTAAATAAGATTTTTGCCCTGCATTCAATTACTAGCTACTATGCTAACTCTATATTCTAATCTAAGCTCTATCCTCTTCTCCCACCTCTTTTATCAGAAATAGATTTCTTAGATACTGTGGAACTCGGTGTGTGTTTAAAGCATTCCTAGAATCCTCTGTCCTAATGGCATCTTCCGTTGCCTCAGTTTCCTACTGTTTTTACCCCCATAGGAACTGAAGCAACTAGCAAAACACAAAACAGTTTTGTTTTCACAAGAAAAATGCCCATTAATTAAATGTTTCATCAAGATGGCATAAAAGCTGTCAGAACTGCAGATTTATTAACAATTGGCATTTTTGTTTTTTCATAGTTTAGTACTAGGCTAACTGCCCTTGTGGGCTATTTTAAGCCTAACCAATTACCCCAAGTGAGAATCAAACCCTGCACCTTGTATTTGTAAGGTAAACACCTTAACCATTGTGCCAACCTCCCCCCCTTGTTTTTTTGAATGCCTTTTCCAATATTGACCCTTTTTAGTACTTGTTTAAAAGTTGTTTGCTGTTTTATTTACAAATGTAGGACTATTACTTGTTCTATACACAATTTTCATTTCCCATAAAAATTGTCCACTTTTTCTGAATACTACTGATACCTTCAATTTAAATTTAACATCTTCTTATCAAACTTAATCCCTTTTCAGAGTCATTTGTTCTGTGGTTAGTCTAGCTAGCCGTATTACTTGATTAGCCACGTTTCTATTTACATATATGTGACTGTCCCACTATAAATAAGATTTTTCTGAAAAACCTGTGAGTTGTTAGTTACATCCAAAATATTTCCACATGTAAATAAGAAACTTTACCCAAAGACATTGCATACGTAGAGTTATGGATATTAAATTTCACAACTCTCAAGAGAGATAATAAAGTCACTGCAGATAACTTACAGTTAATCTGACTTGCTCACTAATAGGCCGTTTACCCAAAGAATGCTGCAATAAAGATGGAGTGTGCTTCATTCTGTGTAACTTTATGTTGAGGTCTTCTACAGATGACAGAAAATGCACCTACCCACTACAAACTTCCTCCCAACAACTGCATCATCAGAAACCAAGGGCAAAATATAATGGAGTCAGACCATCAGTGGAAAGTGTTTTGAATCTTTGAGTTCCGAATCAAAAAGTCCACTTTACATGCTAAGTGTGTGATAGAGGAAGAGTCAAAATGACAACAATTTCTGAACATTAATTTTAACTTCAATTATTTCTTTATTTCAAGTATTTAAAGACTGAGGCATTAACTATGTGAAATGTGCTGCCCAGTAACAATTCACCCAATAGTTAAATACATACTGTTCATACACTAAAGTAATACAAATTAAAAAAAAAAAGGTTACTTTCAGATTACCATTTAAAAAATGAAAAAAATTACAAAAAAAGAAAAATTCTTATATGCTTTTCAACAAGCTAAAAATGATCAGTCCTGCAGCAGGGAAAACTTGTTAGTTATGTACTCACCATAACTAGCCATCTGTGTTGTCCATTTTCAATCTCTCTTACCAATGGGTTCAGATCAGATCCGACTTGGCCTCATAAATTAGACTTTGAATCCAGCTCTGAAGCTCCTCCCTCTACCCATAATGCTCTATTCCATTCCCAACACCTCAGATTGAGTTTGCTGCATAATCTCCATTTTACAGCAGAGAAAGACAAAGCCAGAAGAAAAAGACAGGGCTCAAACCCAGAAATGAATAGTTCCAGTACAGTCTAACAGGTACTTCAAGGAGTGACAGGGATGGGGAAAGGATGGCAGGACTGATGTTGTCCTTTTCATTCTTCCTCACCAATGGGACAGAGTCCCCAGTTACACAACCCTCAGGAGGCCCTTATGGAAGGACCCGTTGGAGCACTATCGAACCAAAAGAAGCTCTACTTCTAGAAATGATGTTCAATTTGTAATGCGTAACAAAGGTACGAGTCTTGAACCAAGCAGATGCAGCACAAATGCCTTCAATGGAAGCCCTTAACCAAAAAGCAGATGAAGTAGCCATGGACTGAGTGGAATGAGCTTGAGGAGGTTGTGGTAACTTTAGTCCTTTTTTTAGGATAAATCAATGAAATGCAATCAGTAATCCATTTGGCTAGAGTAACTTCAGATACTACCTGACTCAAGCGATTTGGACAAAAGGATACAAAACACTGATCAGACTTCCTGAACGGTTTTATTCTGTGAAGATAAAAACAAAGTTGTCTGTGCACATCAAGGAAATGAAGCATGTATTCTCATTTGTAAAATTTGGAAATAACACAGGTAATTGTATGTACTGGTTGATGTTATTTTCAGATGCCAGTTTAGGCAGAAAGCAAGGTTTGGTCCGCACAGACACCCTATAGTTATGGAAAACAATACAAGGAGGCTTCGCTGATGGGGCCTGGAGCTCAGAATTTCTTTTAGCTGAAGTAATAGTGACTAAGATCATTGTTTTCAAAGACAGATACTTCAGATTACATTTGTCTGTCAGTTCAAAGGGCTTCCGAGTTAAACCTTGAAGGACCTTTATCAGGGGTTTGTGGAGAAAAATGCCTTTCATAAAGGCTCTACATAATTCTGGGACTAGCCAGAGAAAGATTTGTTTCCAGAAAGGAAATAAGAAATCGTTGCCAAATGAAGTTTAATCATAGAGAAACTAGCTCCTTCTTTAAAAAGACTTGTTAGAAAAAGAAGACTGTCTGAAGATGGTGCTGAAAAAAAGGGTCAATATTCTGATTAGAAGCCCAAATAGAAAATCTTTTCCATTTGCTTCTGTAGATTTTCTTAGCAGAAGCTTTCTGGGAGGCCAAGATAATATTGTGAACTGGAGAGGAAAGCCTGGACCCCCCATTACTGGAAGTGGAGAAACCATGCGGTTAGCTTGAGGGGGTTGAGACTGGGGTGCTGAGTTCTTCATGGGTGAGACATGAGTAGGTTTCCAGTATCCATGGAAGATATCGCAAATGAGACTGTAGGAAGGGGAACCATACCTGCAGAGGCCAGAAGGGGGCAATGAGGATGACTGAGCTCTTCAGCCTGCTTGCTTTCTTAAGAACTTTGGAATCAGAGAAAGAAGTGGGCAGACATATAGGAGACAGAGGGCCAATCGTGAATAAGAGTGTCTCTCAGTGACTCCCCCAGAGAGGGATCAGAGCGAAGAACTTGCTGCATTTGTTGTTGAGGGGTGAGGCAAACAGGTCACAGTAAGGCTAGCCCTAGTAGCTGAAGATCATATTCGCTACCGACTGATTGAGGGACCACTTGTGAGACATCAGAAAGGACCTGCTGAACCTGTCTGCAAGTGAGTTGGTTTTCTCTGGGATGTGCATTGCAATGAAAAGCAGTCTGAAGCGATCACCCATTCCTAAACTCTCATAGCCTCTATGCACAGTGGATACAATCTGGTTCTGCCTTGCTTGTACCAGACTACTGATATGTTGTCTGTTGGAATTGCAACAGTCCATAGAGGGATAACATCTTGAAATGCTTGCAACATTAGGAGGACTGCTATTCCCTCTAGGATGTTGATATGCAACTCTAGAAGGAACCACACGTCTAGGACCATCTTTCCCAAGAACCCCACCCCAGCTGGTAAGTGTCCGTGGTTACTGTGGCACCTAGGGACAGAAGGATGGATGGTCTTCCCAGGAAAAGATCATTGGACTGAATCCACCAACAAATATGACATTTGCAGACTGGAGGTAGTCTTATAGGAAACAATAGGGGTTGATAAAGAATTGACCACTGTATCACCACAGTCCACTGAAGAAGTTGTAAAAAGAATTGTGCTAAAGGGACCAGAAGTATGTCAACTGACATCAGCCCCAGAGCTTGTAGTACTAACCTTGTTGGAGGAGAGGAGTGGGAAAGTATAGACCAAACCTGATGTCTTAAGGATGAGATGACATGGAGAGGTAAGGAAGCCACCTGAGTTGTAGTATTCAAGACAGTCTCCATGAATTCCAGGGTCTGTACCGGAGCTAGGTTTGACTTAGCATGGTGTATTGAGATGCCTAAGGTGTGGCAAACCTGCAGCAAGTAATCCCTGGCATGTAAAAGATAATACTTGGATGGGGCGGTAAGGAGCCAATCAATGAGATATGTTAACACCTGGAATTCCTCAAGTCTCAAGTGAGCTGCCACAGCTGCCTTGCATTTGGTAAACACACTGGGGGCTGTGGTGAACCCAAAGGGCAGTGCTCTGAATTGGTAATGATTGGCTCCCAGCCAAAAGCATAGATGTTTCCTGGAAGTGTAGATGTCTCCTGGATCACCTAGTTTTATGTGATAGCACTCATCCTGTAGATCTAAGGAGCACATCCAATCATCCTTGCGCAGAAGAGGCAGGATGGACTGAAACAAGACCCCATGGAACTTCACCTTCTTCACATACTGGTTCAACTTGCTTAGATCCAAATTGGGTCTTAAGGCCCCTGTTTTCTTTGGCACTAAAGAAGCATGAGCAAGTTCTGGATCCTATTTGGTCAGGTGTGACCTCTTGGATGACTTTTCTGTAGCAGCTTTTGTATTTCTTGTGCTGAATATTTCCTCTGACTGGGTGGAATGTAGGGGAGGTTCTTCTTTTGAGGAGGATCTAGGGAAAATGGCACATAGTAACTTCTGGATATCATTCTTAGAACCCAAATTTTGTAATATCTGTCCAGGCATCTAGGTGCAAAGAATATCGACCCTCGACTGCCACCAGAGTTGGACAATCGGGCAGTGCTTCAGGAGTGCTGACAGGGTCTATTGGAAAAAGAATGTATAACGCCCTGGTTCTGCGGGCCCCCCCTCTACCTCTAGGGTGCAGTCCACCACTAAAACTTCCTCCTCTGCCCCTGGAGGAATTATCCCCGCGCGAATCCTGGAAAGGTCCAAGAGATGTTCAGAACCACATATTCTTAGTTTATCCAAAAGGAACACTGAGGGGTAGAAAACCTGATTCTTTTGGCAGAGTCTTTCCCTCTTGCTTGCTGCGGCGTAAGTGTGTCAAACAAGAAGTGCCATCAAAAGGGGCACTAAGGACATCTTGAAGGGCTCCACAAAATCGCATAGCTGCATCAAAGCACATCTCCTCCTCTGTGGGATGTTCGAGAGAGTTATCAGAAGAGAATGGAAATTCCTCTAGAGGAACTGTCTGGAGACTTCCCAGAACTGGCTGTCCCTGTGGGATAGGTCTAATGGGCTCAAAGCTAGGAATCAAATATGGGAGAGGGGTAGGATCTGAGACAAGAGAAGACAGTTCTCTGAACAGAAAAAAAACTAAGACCTTGAATGCAAAAGGACCAGGGACCAGGGACCAGGGACCAGGGACCCACCCCCCCCACACACACACAGATGAAACCTCAGAAGGCGGAAGGTCAGGGTTGCCCTCAGATTCAAGCCTCTAGGGAAGAATCAGATCAGAGCTGTCCAGGACCAAGGCTCCAAAAGGAAGGGGAAGATCCAATAAAACTGGAGCCGTACCCAGCCCCTAGAACTGGCGACGACCTCTCGGATCAGAGACCTGCTCTGATATGAGGGTATTTGGAGCAAAACCGGTTAGGGACACCAGAGTTGAGGAAGATATTTTCCTCTGATGCCAGGCTGAACCTTTTGGGGATCTCGTATCCTGGGACTCCAAAACCTCTTGCCAGAACGGAGAAGGAGAGAGAATGGACTTAGTAGGTGCACTCATGGATCTAGGAGGGGACGGAGCTGGCAGGACCCCCATCTGGATCTCAGCCCCGAGAAATTTCTGCATCACCCTATCCACATCCACCTCTGAAAACTCCTGGAAGATGCTATGGATGAGGGTCTGGAGTGTTTCTTCAGAGTGTGGAAAATGTGGCCTGGCAAGGAAAGAGATACTGGCTTAATGGTATATTCCGAAGTATGGCTCCTGCGGGTAGAGCTAGATCTCAGATCTAAGGCCTTGGGCTCTGATGAGGAAGTAGAAGTGTAGGATATGAAAGCCATTTAAGATCTAAAGAAAGGCTAAATTAGTTCAGAATTCGAAATGGTCAGATCCGAAAATTTCGAGATCTTCTCAAACGACTCTGACGAAGCTTTAGGAGACTTGAGTGGAGACCTCTTTTTGGTTTCTGAAGAAAGAGACTTTACTGATTTGATTGGGAAGGGGTGAGTCCCAGCAGAAGCAGGGTAAAGATCTCCAAGTATCAGTTTACTGTGCTTGTCGGCTAATACTCTGGGATTAATGACGAGCATACCAAACAAGCTGTAGTGAGATGATGAGGTCCTAAGCAATAAACGTACTTCTTATGGGCATCTAAATTCAGGAGGTTATGGCCATAAGTGCATTTCTTGAACCCTGTCAGATTCTCCAACATGGTGAAGAAAGGCACTGACAGAGAAAGCCACACAAGAAATATACCCAACCAGATGAAATAGGAAAAGAAATACAAGCTATGGTATGTTACAAATACTTAAACAGGTAAAGAAAGATATACAAACAATGGTATTTAACAAAACTATTGATGCAGAAGAGTAAAGGATACAGGACAAGAAAAAAAAACTAACTCATAACACCTAGAAAGTGTAAGGAGTTAAAGGAAGTAAAAAGGTATAGCAAGAAGAGAAAAAAGTACAGTTGTGTAAACTTACCAAAAATGTACATGTTTGAGTGTATTAACTGTTGCAGTCATTACATTTAGGTTATCTGCTTGCAGGTAGCCCTCAGTTGGCCTGATTAACAAAGTCTTGGGTCCTGCGTCAGTTGTTTCATAGGTTAGTACTAAGCTAACTGCTCTTACGAGCCATTTTAAGCCTAGCCAATTATCCCTTGTGAGACTCAAACCTTGCACCTTGCATTTGTAAGGCAAACACCTTAACCATTAGGTCACCCTCCCAACCCCCTTCTTCTATGAAGTCAGGTCATCAGGGGTATAAAACATGCAACCAACACCATTAATTCAGCTTTTCTTGCCCCAGATGTCAGGTGCCCCCCTAACGGGAAGCAATTAAATATAAAAGTACAAAGATATACCTCCAACAAAAAAGCAAATGCACCAAAAAGGTTTTAAAGCATAGTAAAGGAAAGTAGAGGTATAGTCAAAAGAAGTTAGGGGACTGGGGGGAGGGTAATCAGGACTGCAACAGTGAATACACTCAAACATCTGCATTTATGTAAGTATACACAACTGTACTATGTTCTTCGTGTTTCACCGTTGCAGTCATTACATTTGGGTGATTCCCAAAGCTATGGTTGGGAGGATGAATTTATATAGCATTAGGGCCAGCTATAAGGCCCTGCAAGACTGCAGTGGCAAAACCAGCTCTGGATTTAGAGAAAATTGGCAAATGACAATGCTTGGTGAAAGTATGCACAGAACTCCAGGTAGCAGATTCTAGGATGTCCCTGGGAGGGCCGCCTCTGAGAAAGGCTGTAGGGGTAGATGCAGCCCTGGTGGAGTGAGGACTGATCCCCTGGGGGATAGGTTTTCCATGGTGCTTATAGCAGAAATGAATGCAATGGCTTATCCATTTAGAAATGGTTTGCTTTGAAATAGCCTTCCCCTCTGCTCCTGGAGAAAATGCCACCAGCAGTTCAGATTTCCTTTGAGGATTAGTCCTGTCCAAGTAGAATAAGTTGTCTGTGCACATCTAAGGAATGCAGTATCCGTTTCCCTTTACTCTGTGGATTGGGAAAGAAGATTGGTAAATGAATGGACTGATTAAGAGCCACACTGGATACCACCTTGGGCATGAAGGATGGATTGGTTCTGAGGGACACCCTGTCCGCATGAAAGATGATGAAAGCCTCCACTGCCATAAGGGCCTGTAGTTCAGATACCCTTCTAGCTGAAGTGATTGCTAAAAGGAAAGCCGTTTTCCAAGAAAGAAATTTTAAGTCTGCAGTAGCAGCTGGCTCGAAAGGAGGTAGAGTGAGTTTCTCCAAGACAAAGTTAAGGTCCCAGGCTGGGGTCGAAGCTCTCCTGGGTGGTCTCAAATTTTTGGCCCCTCTGAGGAACTGCTTGAGCACTGTATGAGAGAAGAGGGGCGGTTCTGTGTTATAATGAGCTGAAATGGCTGAGGCATGGATTTTAATGGAGGAAAAAGACAGTCCCTTGTGAGGGATCTCAGTTAAGTATTGTAAAATCTGAGGTAAATTGGGTGCTGCTGTGCTCATCCCTTGAGATTGGTTCCAGGCACAGAATATTTTCCATTTTTCAGCATAAGATTTCTTATACTAGGCCTTCTTGCCTCTAAAATGATATCCATCACAGGTTTGCTGAGGGATGGTAAAGGAGAGATTAAGTAATTAGCCAGGCTGCAAGGTTTCATGTTAGAAGCTGAGGGTGCAGAATCTGGTTCTCCTGCTGAGACAGCAGGGAAGGAGTCTGAGGCAGGTCCCATGGAGATAATCGTGACACACTGCGCAGGAGGGGGTACCAGTGTTGGCACGGCCAGTCTGGAGTAATCAAAATCATCCTTGGTTTGTCCTGTTTGATTTTTAGTAGTACTTTGGAGAGCAGAGGCAGGGGGGGGAGGCATAGACTGATAGATTTTCTAAAGGACAGAGCATCCACTTTTCAGGCTTGTTTGTGGGGAGTCCTTGTGCAAAATTTGACCAATTGGTAGTTCTGGGGAGAGGCAAACAGGTCTACATCTGGGGTCCCCCATTTGCTGGTCAACATTTTGAAAATCCTTGGTTCCAGTTTCCACTCGTGTGGGTCCATTAGTTTTCTGCTTAGCCTGTCTGCCAGTGTATTTAATTTTCCTGGCAGGAATTGAGCTTGTAGGTGCACTTGGTAGCTCAGGGCTGTGTTGCACAATGCCATGGCTAGTCTGCAGAGGGGGTAAGAATGTGTACCCCCCTGCTTATGTACCACATAACAGTGGTGTTTTACGTCTTTACCATTAGTTGTCCTGGAAGAACGTGGTCCTTGAAGGCTGTCGGAGCATTCTGTACAGCTAACATTTCTTTTTGATTGATATGCAGGTGCATTTGACTTGGCATTTGCCCTGAATGCACTTCCCTGCCAGGTGAGCCCCCCCCCCATGCATTGTCTGATGCGTCTGTTAGGGTTTGGGTGGCAGGGGGTGGTGTGAAAGGTAGTCCCTTGTTTTGGTGGCAGGCCTCTGCCCACCAAAGGAACTCTAGGCGTAGGCAAGGTATAATAGGAATCATTGTTACTAGATCTTGAAAATGTTGATACCATAGGCTTTTTAGATAAAACTGTAGTTTCAATATATGCAGTCCTGCATATGGAATTAGAAGAATGCAGGAGGCCATGAACCCCAAGGCTTACAGTATTTGTTTTGCAGAAAGCAGGGTTTTTGTGGCCACTTGTTTGAAGTAGGTTATCAAATGAATTTGTTTCTCTGGCATGCGGTAAGCCATCTGGGAAGTTGTATTCAAGCTTGCTCCCAGGAATATAATTTGCTGACAGGGTACCAGGTGTGATTTCTTTTTGTTTATGGTGTACCCCAGATAAGTTAGAACCCTTTGTACAAAGGCCAGATGATTCAAATGCATGTCCCGGCTTTTTGCCTGAATTAGACAATCGTCCATGTATGGGTATATTTGAATATTTCTTTGCCTGCAAAATGCAATAACTGGAGCTAGGCACTTTGTGAATACCCTGGGCGCAGTAGATAAGCCAAAGGGCAGTGCAGATAGTGCGTGTAGCCTGCTTTGAAGCATAGGTATCTTCTGCAAGAATCCCTGATTGGGATGTGCGGGTATGCTTCTTTTAAATCTATTGTTGCCAACCAGGCATCTTTGCCTAGCATAGGAAGTAATTGGTGAAGGGTCAGCATCTTGAATTTTGGAATCTCCAAAAAGGTGTTTAGAGTAGACAGGTCCAGGATAGGATGCCATGAATTGTCTTTTCTGGGTACCAGGAAAAGTCTAGAGTAGAAACCTTGTCCCTTTTCATTTCTGGTACCAGCTGAATCGCCCCCATGCTTAAGAGAAAGTACTTGTTTTTGGGTCTCTGCCCACTGATTTGGGGGTAGGTCCAGCCACCCGCTTGGTGTTGACAACGTGTGGAAGTGAAATCTGTATCCCTGGGACACTATATTTAAAACCCATTTGTCCTGGATAATGAGTTCCCAATTCTTTGCATGAAGAGCAATCTTTTCCCCCAAAGGGGCAGTCAGTTGATAAGTGCTTGGAAATTTTAAAAGGAAGTCATTGAGACAGTTTACCATAGGGGGGAGTCTTATCATTCCTAGATTTGGAAGTGGAGGCCCTCCATTGCTTAGTTCTGTGCATCCCTTGGGACTGAAACCTGGGTTTTGTGTCTGGGTTTGGCTTGAGAAGACCTGGAAGGGGCTGTGAAGGACCAATTCTTAGAGGGCCAGTGTCTACTAAATCTAGGAGGCTGAACTTGTAAAAAATCTTTCACAGTTTGCATACATTTAGCTTCATCATCCATCTTTTTAAGAACTTCCTCAGCCTTGTTGCCAAACAGGCGGTCCTGATTTAAAGGAGCATCCAACAACTTAGCTTTAACATGATCAGGCAAAGATTACTCCTTAAGCCAAGCATGCCTTCTGAGCACAGACTCAGTAACAGCAGCCCTACAAGAAGCCTCTAATTAATCAAAACCACATTGCAAAGTAGGTTTTCCAACTTGTTCAGCAGAATGCATCAAATCCTGTAATTCTTTATTTTCCACACAGTCAGGAATCAACATAATTTTCTGTTTAACCAGTCCAATAACATGATGCTGAATACTTTAACATATGAAACTGGCAGTTTAAAGCCCTAATGGCCAAGGTTGCAGAAGTGTAAACCTTCTTACCCCATCTATCCAGCGCCCTGGAGTCTCTATCAGAAGGGGTAGGATTTTTAGCAGAAGAAGCCTTAATGCCCTTGTGCCTCTGTGAAACAGTCTCTGGATTTGCAATAGGATTTTTAAAAAGGAACTTGTGGGACTCCGGGACCCTGTAGAATCTGTCAGGTTAAGGCTGGGTTATCAGGGGCCAAACTAGACTCCGAAAAAGCATCAACAATGTCTAGTACAGGAGGAATAGCTAAAGACCCACGTTGAGGTAGGAGAAGGAAATCCCTAAGCCTCTTTTTTTTAATCAGAAAAATCCTGGCTTTCCCAGTGGAAATGCTCCCTTACAGTATGTAAGGTTTTCCTAAAAAAAAAATCTTCAGTAGGGGAAGCAGAGGGAATTGAGTCCTCTGCATCAGAATCTTCATAAGTAGATAAGGGCAAATCCAGATCATCAGAAGAATCAGAAACAGAATCCTGATCAGAAGATTCATAATCAACTTCAGTAAAAGGCCTCTTAGAAGGAGGGGGTTGGCTACCTCTGATTAGAGTTATTCGATCTTTAGCCATCCTTATTTGTTTTTAGGCATAGAGGCCTGAGCATGTGGCCAGGGCATTGTTTTTTAGGCATGGATCGAGATTTAGGCCCAAGTAAAGAAGGAGGCGTTGGTTTAATATGCAAGTCCGTAGGCCTGAACACACCCTCAGAAGCCGGTGCCTGCACAGCGGCTCCGGACCCATCCATGGTAGAGACATCCGGGTTCCATAGTTGAAGCATCTCGCTGCATACCGGACTCCAAATGGGTCTCAGTAGAGGCCTGCAAATCAGAAGTAGCGGGTATCAGGGGGCTGCAAAAGTGCGGGAGTACTGGTGAACTGACGACTGGCTAAGGAGAAGCGTCATCGGCAGTTTTGGACCTCAGCGGCCTGTCTCTATCTTTGCGTTTTTTCAGAATCCCGGTAGTCGGATGGCTAACAGGCGACATTTCTGGATAATTAAACAGAGAGAAATATTTAGAGGTGAAAATATACCGATGATGGATAGTGCACGGATTAAATAAAGCACAAAACCGACAGCAAGGTACGTCGTAGTCAGGGCCTAGGCAAGGAATACAGTACGAATGAAAATCTTTATGAGGTATTTGCTTTCCACAAGTAATGCAATTAACTTTTACTGACATCGGTAAGGAGCAAGAAAAATTTCCCCAACGGGGTACTTAGCTTTAGTTGAAGACTTCGGTTCTGAAACTCGAAAATGAAAATTTCATGAGTCGGCCGACCGGCACTTGCAAACTGCTTCTGCTTCGGGCACCGCACGATAAGAAAGACTGATGTAAGGGCAATGACTGCATGTTTTATACTCCTGACGACCTGATGTCATGGAAGAAGGGACATCAACTGACGCAGGACCCAAGACTTTGTTAATCAGGCTGACTGAGGGCTACCTGCAAGCAGATAACCCAAATGTAATGATTACAACAGTAAAAGATGAAGAACATCTGGACTAGGACTATCCAAAATAAAATTAGTAAAAAAAAAATCCATCACTTACATCTTGAGAGCAGAACCTGTGTCTAATCACAATGGCGGCAAACAAGATCTGAGGTGTTGGGGTGGAATAGAGCATTATGGGTAGAGGGAGGAGCTTGAGAGCTGGATCTGAAGTCTAGTGTATGCGGCAGAGTCGGATTCGAGGATTGGATCCAAACCCATTGCTGAGGAAGAATGAAAAGATAATCAGATAGAAGTGCTATGAAATAATCTCAGCCAACTATCAAACTATGCGACTTGCCTAATCTTCATCCAAAGGATAACGAAACTTCCAGATTACAAAGTAACATTTCCTAGAGCCATAATGCATTTCTAATTTAATCTAACTCTTCTGCGCAACACTACATATTAAATAAGCTTCTTGTCTACCTTTAATGTCTATCCTTCCCATCCCTTCTACCTCATTCATAACCCTTACAGTTGATTAGAATCTTAAACTCTAGCAGCAGGGAACAGATAAGACCACAATTTCAGTGAAACAGTATTTTTAATTCTCTCCTAGATCCAATTCAAATTTTGTCTCAATCATATGTCCAACCACCATACCTCAGAAGGTCCACATACTAAGGCTTCTGACATGACCTCCCCAATGATGTGCCTGCTTTAAACATATACTAGAGATACAGGAAGAAAAAAAGTAAAGCTAAATTAAAGAACATGCTTAATTACCTGAATAATGCATTATACATACTTCATGCAACTTGTACCACTAATGAACTTACATCTGCCCTCTGTGTGGTAAACTGTGCAATGTACAGTTAGCTATTTTAAAATAACTTAAGATAGCAGTTTAATACAACTTACCTCATAAATTCTGGAGAGTTTTTCTAAGAACTCCTTCACATACGGCCTCACATTCATGTAAATCTATGAAAGATGACAATGAGTTCAGTTTAACAAGATTGTGGGGATCATACCGCCAAGTGCAATAAATTTTGTCTGTGTTCCAGAAGTGCACTATCACAATGAAGGATGTTACCATGCAGTGTTCAAACACTGTTCTAACGGTCTACTAACTATACATCAGTCAGTACAACCTTATAGGGTTCAGGCTAAGTCCTGTTGCTAATAAGCTTCATTTTGCAGACATCCTCACAGTGCAACAGTTTCAGTTATTTAAAGCAAATATTTCTGATTTATCCTTTAAATGTAGCATCTAGGTAGTAGGACTTAACTGGGCTAGCAAAGCAAACAATTTTTGGTTCTGGATAGGCACCCTTGAACGTACTAGAAAAAACGTACAACTGCAGTTTCAAAATTAAGCATACAGCAAACTAAAACCAAATTAGAGTTTCATTGAAATGGCTTCCACAAGGAGAGGTCATGGGGCTCACTGCACTAATATACAATACAGAAATCTTTTGAAAGCAAGTAATTCAAGATCACTGAATAAAGTCAACTCCTTTCTCTACAAATCTTCAATCACTTCAGCTCTTATATGGAACATTTCCAAATAATTTGCTAGTCATCCAACACAATATTACAAAGTAAAAGTAATAGATAAAACAAATATAGTATTCTGTCTTCAAGGGATTCTTGGTTATTTTCCATGCTTTTCCTCACAATGTAAATTAAATTTCAATTTATAATTTTTTTCTTGGGATAAGAGGATTTGAAATATATTACACATTTGAGGACTAATTTTTCAAAGTACTTTCTTGTCCACATAGAATTCATTTTCTTCCAATACAGATTTATAAGTGCAGCAGTAATTCATCAGAAAATGATCTAAGCATAAGCAAGAAGCATTCTGAAATAACCACTACGATCTGAAAGGGAAAAAAGGGAAAGGTACATCCCAAGGAAGAAAGACAGAATACAGGAAAAAAGGTGAGAGGTGATAAAGCACTCAAGGGGAAGTGTGTGTGTGTGTGTGTGTGTGTGTGTGTGTGTGTGTGTGTGTGGGGGGGATCAAGTGAAGACTGACAGGAGTCAATTATTTTCTGTTACAGGTGCGACTAGTGACCCAAGTGCCATGAGAGCTGACAATAGTAATGCCAGCTCACCCATACTGGAGGGGGGGGGGTGCTGTTCAGTCCACTGCAAAGCTGGTACCTATGGAAGACACAGATGTAATGCCATGCTACATTCACTAGGAGTCTTTATGGAGATGTGTAGGAACATGTATGCACTCAGGGAAGGGCAAAGGCGGCCCTCACATCTGTAAATCAATATCAGCCACTGGGAGAGAGGTTAAAACCAGAACAGAGAAAACCCCTCATCTACATGACATTCAGCATGCACCATGTTCTTGCCCTAGTAACAGTGAATAGATGAGCAGTTACTGTAAGGGTTTGATAATCAACAAGCAAAGGAGAAAAGAAATATGGAAAAAGATATTTATTACATCTTAGGAAGCAAGATAGTTTGCTACAACAGCATAAGAGGCAGAGTACCCACTTGTTATTTGTAGTAGTTCAAACTTGGTCATATACAGATACCACAGTGAAAAGATGGACATGTTCACACTTTAACATGGCAGCAACTAACAGACAAGACAGAACCATATGGCATCTTGTTGCATGGTAGCTTTATGGGTGCTACATAAAGCTATATTGTGCTGTACATTATATAACCCGCTAGCAAATGGGAAAAAAAATACAATTAAAAATTATCAAAATAGGAAAGAAAAAGAAAAAAAATCAAAGAGTGCTTAAAAGAAGGCTGAGAGGAGAACAAGCTTTTGGAACTATATTGGCAAAATGGGATGATACTGAAAAGAATGAAAAACCAGTACTCAGCAGATTAAGGATCAGCGTGAAGTTATGCAACTATTATGTACTCACCATAACGTTCCCTCTGTGCTGCCCATTTTCATTCTTACTCAACCTATGGGGTTCAGATCCGATCCCTTGGATCCGACTTGGCTGTTACAATAGCTCATGGTAACCAAAAAACTCTCAAGCCTCTCCCTTACCCAAAATGCACCCTTCCTAAGTAATGCAGATCTTGTTTGCTAATACACGTAAAAAAATGTCAGAAGTTTCCAGACAGACTATATCCAGAGCTCAGTACAAGGTAAGTGCCCACCTAAGACTACTTGCTCATCCAGGAATTCAAAGGCAGGGGGCTGGTGGATGGGAAGTTGAAGAATGAAATACGGACAACATAGATGGAATGTTATGGTGAGTACACAACTATCTGATGTTCTCAATTTTCATTCTCTCCTCAACCTATGTGAGAGAGTCCCCAGCTACCTTAGATCCTGGGTGGACTCAAGGATGTTCCTCAGCACCATTGAACCGAATGATGCTTTACCCTTGAAGGCTGGATCCAATTTGTAATGAGTAACAAAGGTATGAGGAGTAGCCCAAGTTGCTGCTGCACAAATTTCATCCATAGAGGCTCTAGTATGGAAAACAGATGAAGTTACCATTGCTCTAGTAGAATAGGTTCATAAGGATTTTGGAAAGGCCATGCCCAAATCATCATAAATGAAAGTAATGCAACTGGTAAGCCATCTGGACACGGTTACTTCGGTAACTGGTTTACCCAATTTAACATCTGAGAAGGAAACAAATAATTTATCAGATTTCTGGAAATCTTTGGTTCTATGAAGGTAAAAACACAACTGACTGTGAACACCTAATAAATGCAATAAGTATTCACCTTTGTTCTCAAATTTTGGAAAAATTACTGGCAAATCAATGGACTGAACATTTGTCTCTGATACCACCTTTGGTAAAATGGATAGATTAGTATGAAGGGATACTCTTCGTGAAAAAAATAAAATATGGTGGTTTGGAAGATAATGCTTGAAATTCCAAAATTCTTGCATAGGTTATGGCTACCAAGAAGAGTCTTCCAACGGGGAAATTTGAGATCACACTTGGCTGCTGGTTCGAATGGGGGAGGGGGGTGTAAAATAGCTTGCAGCACTAAATTTAGGTCCCGAGGGGGAGGAGCATCTTTATGCAGGGGCTTTAAATGGAGAGTTCCTCTCAAATGCTTTGCGGAGTTTATGTGAAGCAACTGAAGAACCTTGGAAACCAATGTGAAAATTGGATATTGCTGCCAAATGGACTTCTAGTCAAAAAAGACGATCCTTCACTGAAAAGTTAAGCATTCCGATTGAGGGACCATTTGTGGGATATAAGAATGTAGCTGCTCAACTGTTTGCTATCGCACTGGATTTCCCCAGAAAACGTGTTGCTATGAGAAAACGGTTTGATGAGCTCACCCACTGCTACACTCTTGAGAGCTTCTTGACACAAGGGATAGGATCTGGTTTGTCCTTGTTTGTTAATGACAGAGAAGAAAAGAGACACCAACGCCTTTTACAAACATTCTTTGAGTTGCACAAACATGCAATTAAAGTTTTTTGTACTTGAACAGGTTCCCCATGACCCTAGAGGTGGAGATTGGGAAACCCGGCTTGAAAACA
This sequence comes from Protopterus annectens, assembly GCF_019279795.1. NCBI lineage: Eukaryota > Metazoa > Chordata > Ceratodontiformes > Protopteridae > Protopterus > Protopterus annectens. The sequence continues at coordinate 762,627,313 of NC_056725.1, read as the reverse complement.
GAGAGCTTATTTGGCAACTGAAGCTAAATGTAACCAAACCCCCAGGTTTAAATGATACTATCAGTCTCATTAGTGTTTTAAAAATCAACAGAGACAAGTTATAATACAGTAGCATCGACATGCATAAAAGTCACACTGGTTAACATTACCCCCACTGTCGAAAGAATTGTATGGACATACTAAATTATTTTCCACAGTGTTCACAATTCAGGATAGACTTTGGTCAACCTCATTAAAATTGAAGTTCTGCATTTCTTTAGCAGGAAGACAGCAGTTCTATTTAACAGCTGTCAGTGCATTGTAAGGGTTTAATAAATTCTATCTCCTTTTTTAACAAACACATATTTTTATGAATTTTTGCAATGCTTGCAACGGTTTTAAACATATATATTTTTTACACGCTTTATTTTTAGGATGGATTTTATTCTTAGGCTGAACATTATATTTTTATTTCTTTAACAAAATTTGTACTATTTCCATTTAAGGTCAGTAATTTACCTAGCAACTTCACAATTAAACAATTAAGTTATTAAGATCACATGATCAACTTTCAAGAGTATAAAAGACTTGGAACTATTTGTGTTAATGAACTTGATAAAGCCTGGTACAACCAGGCAAAAGCGCTTGTTTTGAGCTTGTCTTTTTGTCCAAATAAAGGATTTATCGTACTAACTGGGTTGCTTATTGAAGATTGCATCTGCTTTTTCTATTGTTCCAGTTGGGATTTACTTCTGCTACTTGTGACATTACAGTTGAAAGCTGAGCAACACTGGTATTTGCTTGTAGAGTTTTCCTGTTACTGGTTTGTGTTTCTTTTACTTTTTGAGTGCGTATTTTTCTCCAAGGCAGAAGACCCAGCTAGCTCTGACTTTTTGGACACTCCTTTACTTCTTAGAAATGAGCAAGATGAAGCTCCGGTTACAAGAAAAGAATTCAATCAACTGTTAACCATGCTCACGCAAATGAACAGTTTACTTACTGCAACCAAGCCTGATTGTTCCTATTCGTTACCTGGCAACCAGCAGCAGGCACTGGCTAAGGAACTAACTACAACGCGATTGAAGGAGCCGAATGGCGTGGATTTTGTCAGTTCTCCGAATAACTTGGCCAGGCTTAATACTCAGGACCAACAAAATGGTCACCAGCAAAGAAGCACTACTTCCAGCAGCACAAGAAACAAGGATTTTAACTTTCAGGCATGGACTGAGCAGCAATACACTTTCAAACAAGGTACTGTAAATAAGCATTTTGAACAAATGGATACAGACTTTGAATCTTTAAACAACAAGCTTTATGCATACACGAATTCTCAGTTGGAAATTAATTACTTAAAGGAATGCATTAGGGTGCAACGGGTGCCTAAAGGTCTCCGTTGCTTTAAGTTCCCTAACAGTGCCACTGTTGGCTCAACACTGCATTCACAGCTTTTGGAACTTTTTGACAAGACAGTTCTCGAGATGTTGAACCTTATGGTTCAGGACTATCAGAAAAAAGCTAATGCAATTTTGAATGAACTTACTGCATTAAATGACAGCATTGTTAAACACAAGAATTTTTTAAGTTTTAAAAAAAAGTATGATGATGTTTTTACAGAGGTAGACAAGCATTGTTTAAAAATCATAGATCGTAAAACCAGGAAATTAGAAAGGGACCTTTTAGAATACAAAGAGGGTACAGCATATCCTTTACCCGGTAGAAATAGATACAATTTCATAGAGAAGCAAAGGAATAATTTTGAGAACACTAATCAGGAGGAAGCCAGTACACCAACAGCTGAGCCCCCAAGGAGTGAGCGCCTTGCACAAAAAGACAGTGCTAATCAATTCCAGGTTTTTCAATACCCCCAGGGCAGACCGTTGGGGAGGAATCATTCACATCACCAGGAGAACTGGAACAGGGGGCGCAGGTAGATATGGACAGTTCTTACCATACAGAAGGCTTAGGTGAACTAGATTTAAATTTAAGCACAGAAGGTTGTCATGTAGTTACTAAGGACAACTTTAAGATTTACAATTTCACTGATGCCACAATTACCCCAGAATTTTTTGAGCTGTTCACCAAAGGACTTCAGTATGTTCCATCTCGTCCCATGAATCTTTCCAAGTTGTTAGTGGAGTTTAAACTGTTTATTAGGAACTTAAACCTTGCTGTTCATTTTAAAGGTCAAGAACGAACAGACCACACTATTAGCAGACGGAGTACGTTTAACCCCCCCACGCACCCTAATCTCAAAGTCTTTGAAGACCTAGTGGAAAAGGCTTTAAGAGAAAAACAAAATTTGTATTATAAGCAAGTACCTTGTAATTTTGATTTTCATTTACATCAATTGATAGAATACTTAAACAACGAGGACATTAGGGTGATGAAACCTGACAAAGGGGGAGGGGTAGTCCTCATGTATAATGTAGAATATGAAATGCATATTCACAACATTTTACAGGACATCGACACCTACGAACTAATTTCGAGAAATGAATTATATATTGCATTTTCTAAAATCCATTACATGTTAAAAGACTACCTCAACCAAGGGGGCATTAGTGAAAAGTTATATAACTATCTCTCGGTCCCCAAACCGAAAATTCCGGTTATTTTCGGAATACTTAAGGTACACAAGGGTCTGGTACCCCTGAGGTGTAGACCAATAGTAGCAGGTGCAGGCAGCATTACTGAGCCCTTAAGGATTTTTGTAGATCATAACCTTAAACAACTTATCTCCACTTTCACACATTTGCAGAGATTCCTGGGAATTCATTGGTAGCATTACTCCAAGTCTTTTTGAACCAAATCTTTTAATGGTTACTATAGATGTTATTGAACTGTTTCCTAGCATTCTGCATAATATAGGTTTGGACTGGTTTAATGAAATTCTGGCCAGTGAATCAAACCTTAGTAACAGCTTGATCAATCTTATAGTTGAATTCATGGAAACGGTTTTGTTAAACAATTTCATTTATTTTAACGGTGAGATCTTTAAACAGAAGGGGGTGGCCATGGGCGCATCATGCGCATCTTCATATGCCAACATTGTGCTTTACAGATGGGAAAAGACATTCATTCATTCTTCGGAATGGAAGGAATATATATTGTTTTACAAACGTTACCTTGATGACATCTGTATTTTATGGAAAGGTAACAAGGAAAGTTTTTTGGACTTTTTCCGTTATATAAATTCAACCACCGAATTTTTAGCCTTTACCTATGTATGAAATCAGTGATTTTTCACTGCATTACTTAGATATTCTTCTTAGTAAGGACATAGAGGCTGGGCGATTTCAAACACGAATTTACAGAAAGAGCACTTATTCCAACACTTTCCTACACTATAATAGTTGGTATCCTCATTACACTAAAAAAGGAATCGTAAAGGGGCAACTGATATGCGCCTCAAGGATGTCTAGCACCTTGGAACTCTTCCTGGAAGAGATTGACACCTTGGAGGCACTGTTTTTACAGAGAGGGTACCCACTTAAACTTATTAAATCTTTAGCATCAGAAATACTTACTAAAAGGGAATCATTGTACCCACCACTTCTAGGAAAAGGGTTGCTCTCACCTTCTTCCTCTGCAGATCAACAACATTATTTAAAAAACAACTTTGTTTATACTTACAATAAGGATTCAGGCTTGGTGGAAAATACCATTCTTACGTACTGGCCCATTTTAGCTTTATATAACGACATTAACCAATACCTACCAGATAGGGTAGGCTTCACTAGGAAAAGAGACACTAATTTAAAGGGCATGTTTGAGCACAAAACAAACATGAGTTCCAGAAGCGCAGGCTATGCCCCCACGAAGAATGGTACTTATAAATGTGGGGCTTGTAATCAATGCGCCTACATTCTGGGAGAGGAATGCTTTTATTTGCCTTCTAGAAAGTTGAAACTGGGTTCCTATGGCAGATATACTTGTTCAACCAAGGGAGTGGTTTATTTAGGCGTTTGTGTGACATGTTCTAGTTTCTATGTAAGAAAGATCGAGAGGATGCTCAAAAGGAGGACTTATGAGCATCTCTATGACATAGAGAAGAAAAGAGACACCAACGCCTTTTACAAACATTCTTTGAGTTGCACAAACATGCAATTAAAGTTTTTTGTACTTGAACAGGTTCCCCATGACCCTAGAGGTGGAGATTGGGAAACCCGGCTTGAAAACAGAGAGCTTATTTGGCAAATGAAGCTAAATGTAACCAAACCCCCAGGTTTAAATTATACTATCAGTCTCATTAGTCTTTTAAAAATCAACAGAGACAAGTTATAATACAGTAGCATGGACATGCATAAAAGTCACACTGGTTAACATTACCCCCACTGTCGAAAGAATTGTATGGACATACTAAACAATTATTTTCCACAGTGTTCACAATTCAGGATAGACTTTGGTCAACCTCATTAAAATTGAAGTTCTGCATTTCTTTAGCAGGAAGACAGCAGTTCTATTTAACAGCTGTCAGTGCATTGTAAGGGTTTAATAAATTCTATCTCCTTTTTTAACAAACACATATTTTTATGAATTTTTGCAATGCTTGCAACGGTTTTAAACATATATTTTTTACACGCTTTATTTTTAGGATGGATTTTATTCTTAGGCTGAACATTATATTTTTATTTCTTTAACAAAATTTGTACTATTTCCATTTAAGGTCAGTAATTTACCTAGCAACTTCACAATTAAACAATTAAGTTATTAAGATCACATGATCAACTTTCAAGAGTATAAAAGACTTGGAACTATTTGTGTTAATGAACTTGATAAAGCCTGGTACAACAAGGCGAAAGCGCTTGTTTTGAGCTTGTCTTTTTGTCCAAATAAAGGATTTATCGTACTAACTGGGTTGCTTATTGAAGATTGCATCTGCTTTTTCTATTGTTCCAGTTGGGATTTACTTCTGCTACTTGTGACATTACAGTTGAAAGCTGAGCAACGCTGGTATTTGCTTGTGGAGTTTTCCTGTTACTTGTTTGTTAATGTACCAGACTACCGAAATGTTGTCTGAGCTGCAATCGTTTCTAAGGTAAGAGTATATTGGGAAGACTGCAACACTAAAATCACTGCCATTATCCCTAGAACACAGATATGCAATTTAGCCTCTGTGGGGGACCAAGTGCCTTGGACTGTTTTGCCCTGAAAATGCCCCCTACCCTAGCTGGGAAGTGTCCATGGTCAATGTGGCCTTGAGCTAGGGAAGAACAAACATTGGTGATTTCAGTAGATATTGGTTGTTGAAGGATATACCACTGTGCTGTTAACAGCCATTCTCATATGAAATCTGGCCAGTGGAACTAGCGATATTGCTGCCGCAACAGATCTTAACGACTGAAGAATTAGCTGAACTGAGATTTAGCTGCTGCATATTACTCTTGCAACCTGATTGCCTCCACACTTGAAGGAGGGAGTGAGGCTATTGTCTCTTTTGCATTGTGAATTGCTCCTATAAAGTTTAAATTTTGATTAGGTTCTAGATAGGATTTCTTGTAGTTTATAGTTATCCCTATATGGAAACACATCTGGAAAACATTGTCTCTTGCCTTTAATAGTTGATGCCTGGTTGGGGCGGAATTGAGCCAGTCATCTAGATATGGAAACAACCAGAATCCATGCAGTCTAGTCTCAAGTGAGCTGCCACTACTGCCATGCACTTGGTAAATGCCCTAGAGGCTGTGGTGAGACCAAAGGGCAGTACTCTGAACTGATGGTGACTGGCTCCCAGCCGGACACGCAAGTACCTCCTGGATCACTTGTTCACTTCTATGTGCTAATACTCATCCTGAAAGTCTACAGAGCACATCCAGTTTTCCTTTTCTGGAAATGAAAGAATGGACTGAACCGTGACCATCCAGAACTTGTTTCGAACTGATTTGTTAAAGTTGCTGAGATCCAAGATTGGTCTCCAGTCCCCTGTTTTCTTTGGCACTAAAAAGAATTAGAAGTTATGTACTCACCATAACGTTCCATCTGAGTAGGTGTATTCATTTGTCTGCAACCTGTGGGTTATGGATCCGATATCGGATCCGAACCGGCATGGTTTACCAGCTATGGATCCAAGCTCTCAGCTCCTCCCCTCACCCATAATGCCCTGCTCTACCCTCATGACCTCAGATCGAGTTTGCCAACAGCAAGAACACCCTGAAAAGGGTAACACATAATATGCAGGAAACTGAAAGGCCAGGGGGATAGGAGGGGGATGGTTGCAGACAAATGAATACACCTACTCAGATGGAACGCGTTATGGTGAGTACATAACTTCTAAATCTGAGGAAGGAGATCCATTTGTCTGCAACCTGTGGGACAGAGTCCCCAGCTACCTGAATCTTGGGGCCATCATGGAAGGATATTCCGGAGCACCGGAGCCAAAGGATGCTCTACCCTAGATGCAAGATCCAACTTATAGTGGGAAATAAAAGTATGAGATGAAGCCCACGTGGCTGCTGCACAAATATCATCTAGAGGAATCCTAGCCTTAAAGGCTGCCGAGGTAGATACTGACCGGGTTGAATGGGCGTGTACACCCTCCGGTGCGGGCCTTCCTGAAGCTTGATAAGCCAATAAGATACACTGTGAAATCCAGCGAGACAGAGAAACTTTAGAAATTGGCTTGCCCAAATTAAATTTAGCAAAGGAAATAAACAACTGGTCGGATTGCCTATGACCAGCCGTTCTGTTTAGATAAAATCTAAGTTGCCTGTGAACATCTAAGGAGTGAAGCTTGTATTCACCTTTATTTTCATATTTAGGAAAGAAAACAGGGAGGTTAATGGATTGATTAATGTTTGCTTCAGAAGCTACTTTAGGAAGAAAGGACGGGTTGGTCCTGAGGTAAACACGGTCCGGATGAAATACCAAGTAAGGAGGTTTAGCTGATAATGCTTGGAGCTCTGAAACTCTCTTGGCCGATGTAATGGCTACTAAAAAGGCTGTCTTGAAAGACAAGAATTTGAGATCCACCATAGCCGCTGGTTCGAAGGGGGGGGGGCGGTCAAGGCCTGGAGAACTAAGGAGAGGTCCCAAGGAGGAACCGCTTGTTTTACAGGGGCCTGAGAAGGAAAGTACCTTTAAGGAAAATTTTACACAACTTGGCTGACATGAGTGGACTAGAGTCATGACCAATGTGATAATGAGAAATTGCCGCCAGTTGTACTTTGACTGTGGAACTGCTGGCACCATCGTTAAAAAGAGTGGTTAGAAAGTCAAGCACTAAAGGGAGAGGAACCATGAAGGGATTCAGGCCTTGCCGCTCCGCCCACAAAGAAAACCGTTTCCACTTGCTGCGGTAGACTTTCCTAGTGGACGGTTTATGAGCTGCCACCAGGATTGCCTTAACAGGTGACGAAATACAGAGAGTCCTGATCAAGAGTGGAACTGGAGCAGCCAAGCGGTCAGCTTCAGGTTGTCCAGGTTCGGAGGAGATATGCAGGATGGGTGGGATATCAGATCCGAATGGGATCTAGAATCCAAGGAGGATTCACCGAGTGAGACCTTAGAAAGGGGAACCAGATCTGTCGAGGCCAAAACGGAGCAATGAGAATCATTCTGCAACCCACCCGAGAGGCTTTCTGAAGAACTTGGAGCATCAGAGGCAAGGGTGGATAAGCACAGAAGTCCGGGTGGCCAAGCATGCACCAGAGCGTCTCTTGGAGAACCTCCTGGAGGGTATCAGAGCGAAAAACTGTCGCACTTGGTGTTTGAGGGAGAGGCAAAAAGATTGCATGAAGGAGTTCCCCACCGTGCGAATATGCGTTCCGCTACTTGAAAATTGAGAGACCACTCGTAAGGGGTCAGAATGGTGCGACTGAGCTTGTCCGCCAGGATGTTGGACCGACCCGGAATGTGCGTTGCTATTAGAAAGCGGTTGGTGGAGATTGCCCATTCCCAAACTCTCATGGCTTCTCGACAAACGGGGTAAGACCTTGTTCCCCCTTGCTTGTTGATGTACCAGACAACAGACATGTTGTCCGATTGAATCGCAATTGTTCCCAAGGGAAGAAAGTCCTGAAGTGCTAGCAATGCTAAGAGCACTGCTCTCATCTCTAGAACGTTGACATGCAGTAAGGTCTCTGAATCATTCCACATGCCTTGGACGGTCCGGCCCGCAAAATGCCCCCCCCCACCCGAGGCGGGAGGCGTCCGTGGTCACCGTGGCGAGAGGGGGAGAAGCACAAAATGGGCGGCCTCCGTGGAGATCTGGGGAGTGGAGCCACCACAGGAGGGACCGCTTGCAAGCCTTGCTGATTGCAATGGGATGATGCATAGGGAGAGCAAGGTATGACCATTGTACTAAGAGAGTCCACTGGAGGATGCGCATATTGAGCCTGGCAAGAGGAAGAAGTGCTATAGCAGACGCCATGGACCCTAGAGCCCTCAGGACCAACTCCGCCGGAACAGAACTTGAGTGGAGAATGGCCCGCACCTGGAGCTGCAGATTTTGAACTCTGTCCGCAGTGAGGAAGGCTTTTAAACTCCTTGTGTCTAACCTGGCCCCTATAAAATCTAAGAGCTGTGTGGGCGCCAGGTTGGATTTCTTTGTATTTATTGTAATGCCCAGAAAGGGAGCAAGATGGAGAAAGGAGTCTCGCGCCAATAGTAGTAGATGCCTTGTTGGGGCGGTAAGAAGCCAGTCGTCCAGGTAGGGGAAGACCTGCACCCCCTGAAGCCTCAGGTGGGCCGCTACCACTGCTAATACTTTGGTGAACACCCTGGGGGCTGTGGTGAGACCAAAGGGAAGGACCCGGAACTGGTAGTGACTGGCTCCCAGCCGGAAGCGGAGGAACCTCCTGGAGCGCCTGTCCATCAGGATGTGGTAGTACGCATCTTTGAGGTCTATAGAACACATCCAGTGATTTTCTCCCAGAAGGGGGAGAATAGATTGCAGAGTGACCATTCGGAATTTTTCCTTGGGGACTGCCAGGTTCAAGAGAGAAAGGTCTAAAATTGGTCTTAGTTCCCCCGTCTTTTTTGGCACTAAAAAGAACCTGGAGTAGAACCCTGATCCGATCTGGGGGGACGGGCTGGATGGCTCTTTTCTTTAGCAGATGGCCAATTTCTGCCAAAGCGGCCTCCCGTTGACCGGGTGGAACGTCTGGGAGGGACTTCAACTTTGGTAAGTGACGAAAAGGGATGTGGTATCCTCTGGATATGATCTGGAGAACCCAGCGGTCTGATGTTATGGACTCCCATGCCGCTAGGTGCCCCGAAAAACGTCCCCCGACTGCCTCCAGAGTGGAGCAGCCGGGCAACCCCTCAGGGTTGCTGCGCGGGCCGTTCAGAGAAAGGTTCTCTGGACCCGAAGTTCCTGGGAGCCCCTCTGCCTCTAGGGCGGCGTCCTCCCTGTCCTCCTCTGCCACGGAAGGACTGGTTGTCCGGAGTAGGCTGGGATTGCTGCGACTTCCGGAACCACATCTTCTTCTGTCCCTTTTGTTTCCTAGTAGGGCCTCTGGGGTGCAGAGAAGCGGATTCCGACGGCAGACAGCGTCTTCCCGTCCTTCTCGCTCTGGGTCAAAGTGTCACGAACGGTTTTGCCAAAGAGGGCAGAACCATCAAAGGGGGCGTTCGCAAATGACGCTTTGAAGGGCTCAGAAAAATCACAGTGACGGAGCCAGGCCTGACGTCTAGTGACTAGGCCTGCCCCTGCAGCTCTAGCGGTGCCTTCCATAGCATGGGAGAGTAGCCGCATAGAGGTATTAGTAACTGATCTAAGAGTGGCCATGAGTGCAGCATTTTGTCCTCCTCCGACATGGACTCTGGGGGAGATGCAGCGTATTCTTTAATGAGATCTCGCTGCATCCTAATGATGTGTGCCAGGTAGTTCAGCGCCCTTACCGAGAAGGTCACTGAACTAAACATCCGCTTCCCCAAGCGGTCCATCATCCGAGACTCCTTGCTCGGGGGATGGACTGAGGGACTCTCCTGAGCAAGTTCCCTCTTGGTGGCCGCCACCGTCAACATGGCATCTACCGGAGGCCCCTTACTCCAATGGGCACGGTCGGACGGTGGGCTGAGAATCCTATCGGGCCTCTTAGGGATTGGCTCCACGGTGTCCGGTTCCTTCCACGCCCTGGTGGTAATGAGGTCCACCAGGGGGTCGGCAGGAGGGGACACCCAAGAGGTAGATGGGCCCGCTTCAAATGCCTCCAAGAACACGGACTCGTCCGAGGAAGACTTGGGGGCAGACCACCCCCCCCTTATATGGAGCATTTCCATGATGTCTCCAAATGAGACATCCTCGGGGGGTGACCGTGGGGAGCCTTCCCCTTCCTCCAAGTCCGTGTCTTCCGTGAGAGACTCGGGGGAGTCAATGTGCCTCCTTTTGCACGTATGCTTGCGAGGAACATCCTCTGGGGAGCTGTCAGAGGACTCCTCGCAAGCAGGAACCTGTTCCAGGGGAGCAGCTTGGGGCACAGAAGCGGGCTGTCCCAAGGGCCGGATGGTGGAAGCCTGACCCAGTGCAGAGGGAGCGTGGGACGGAGCCGAAACAAGTGCCGGGGGTCCGGAGACCCTCAACAGGGCCCTCTCCACTACATCAAATGCCGAAGGGGAGCCGACCTCGATCAAAGGATCCGACAATCGGCTCCCCCTCGGATCCGAAGAGTGGATCGGAGCTGGCGCCGAAGTGCTCGGATCCGAAGGGACAGTGCGCTCCGACGCAGACAGCGCCGAAGGAGCACTGATCCCCCCGGATCCGAGGCTCGGATCCAGGCTCCGAGAGGTCGGATCCGATGCACTCGAGGGCAGGGTCGGATCCGAAGTACAAAGTACTATCGGCGCCGACCCACCCCGCCCGGCTGCTCGGCTCAACTGCTCCGAACCCGGTAGCGGGTCGGAGAGGGAGCAATCGGTTTGAAAAAGGGGGTTGAGCTCCCCCCCAGAGGGGGGGGGAGGCAAGAGCACTCCCATCTGCATCTGGGCCTGGATGAACCTTCTCATCATCCGGTCCAGATCAGCATCCGAAAGGCTATACGTAGATCTCGATGAGGCTACCGAGGTAGGCCTAGAGTGCCTCCTCCTCATCAGGTCCCGGTGAAAAACACACTGGAGACCGGAGCCGAGGAGGAGGAGACCGAGCCGACAATGGAGCCGGGGGAGAAGCCCGCTTGGCTGGCGGGGCCGAAACAGAGGTCTCGGCCCGCCGCTTATGGTGCTTCTCCCTCCGGTCCCTTTTCTTAGCATCCCTCTCCTCCGAACCAGAAACGGGAGGTTGAGTCCCGGGGGAGGAGGGGGAGCCGCAGAAGGAATAACCGTGGGTACGGTCACTCCCGAAGGAGCGGAGGTCGGAGCCGAGTCCGGCGGTTAAAGGCCCGCCAAAACAAGCTTGGACCTCCGCTCCTTCAATGCCCTGGGGTTGAACCCTGCACAAATGGAACATCCAGATGTGAGGTGTTCAACCCCCAGGCATCTAACACACCGAGTGTGGCCATCAGCTGGGGAAAGCTTATGGCCAGACTCGGAGCATTTAGAAAAATAGACTTGGGTTGCTCAGACATCCCAATCTACAACAGTAGTTACTATAACTAAAGAAGTAACTAAAGAAAACACAAAAAAATCACTCACAGGCCCAACACACACACACACACTACGCTAACAGCGAGGGGAGGGATATAACTTTTAGATTAAACACTAAAAAAAGTAAATATACCAAAGGGGAAACCTACACTTTCACACAAATAACCAAAAAAAATCTTTAAATTTTACAATTTAAATACTTGAACTAGCACTTAGCTGGAGAGCTGGAAAAAACAATCTGGTCACCATGCGCGGCAAACGAGATCTGAGGTCATGAGGGTAGAGCAGGGCATTATGGGTGAGGGGAGGAGCTGAGAGCTTGGATCCATAGCTGGTAAACCATGCCGGTTCGGATCCGATATCGGATCCATAACCCACAGGTTGCAGACAAATGAATCTCCTACTTCAGATGTTAGGTTCTGGATCCTTTCTGGTCTGGTAGGACCTCTTGGATGACTCTGTTTTCTAGCAGCTTTTGTACCTGAATAGCTGCTTCAAGGATTTTTATGCATTGGGGAGGAGGAAGGGAAAAGGGTACAACATAACCTCTGGAAATGATGCTCTGCACCCAGGTATCCGATGTTAGTTCCAGCCAGGCTCTACAATGCAGGGACAGTCGACCCCCAACTGGCTCCACAATAGGGCAATCAGGCCTCTGTTCAGGAGCACTGGAAGGGCCTGCCAAAGAAAGAATCTCTGGACTCTTGGTTCTGTGGGCCACCTCTGTAATGAAGGCAATGTCTACCATTGGAGTCCTCCCCTCAGCCCCTGGGGGAACTAATACCATGTGTGTCTTGAAAAAGACCCTTAGGATTTTCTGAACCGCATTTTCAACTCCTTTGCTCATTCTTGGAGAAAGATCTCTGCAGAGTGAAGAAACATACACCCACTGCAGATGGGATTTTCCCATATTTCTCACCACTGGATAATGTCTCTCTAACTTTAGGGCAGAATAAGGATGCATCATCAAATGCAGCAGTGACTAACATACACTTGAAAAGCACCACAAAGTCACACAAGTACATCCAGGGAGTGCCTCCTGATGGCAATGCCCGAACCTGCTTCTTTACTTGTTCCTTCAGCTATATGTGAAATGAGCCTCATGGAAGAGTTATAAATAGACTGGAGGGTAGCCAAATAGGGCTGCACTTTCTCAGATACGGATCCTGAGGGGGTGTCTGAAAGCTCTTTAAATCAGATCCCTCTGTAGCCTAGTGAAGTGTGCCAGGTAGTTCAGAGACCATAAGGAGAAGGTTGCTGAAGCACAGCAAGCTTCCCAAATCTATGCATCACCCAAGACTCCTCCTTTGGGAGATGGACAGAGGAACTTTCCTCAACTAGTTCCTTCACTGGGGGACCTTCCATGCCCCCGAGAGATAACAAAAAGTTCATTGTCAGGTGGAGTTATCCAAGAGGTAGACGGGCTGGTACCAAAAGCTTCAAAGTACACTGACTCCTGTTTTACAATTATCAGGATGGCTCTAAAGGAGATATCTTCATGAGGTGACCTTGGGGACTTTTTGCCCTTAATATCTGTGTCTTCCATGACAGATTCCTCAGGGGAATCCAAGTGCTTCCTCTTTTACAATTTTTTCTTAAGGATCTCCTCAGTGGGATGCTCTGGGGAGGTATCACAAGAAATGGGAATGCTCTGCTGGGAAGGCTGGGATTTCAGTTCTCACTGTCTCTCTGGAGAAAAAGGTTGAGACTCTGTACATAGAGATGACAGGGTTGGGCGCTGAGTATCCAAGGAGGTATGTACCATCTAAGCTGACACAGACATGGCTCTCTCCAAAACCTCAAAGACTGACCTCCCATAAGAGAGACAGGATCAGAGAGGGTGAGCCTCTGGATCCTAGACCTTCCCTGCTTGGAGGAATATTCTCCCGAGGCAGAAGCCAGAGCTGAGTTCATCTGAGCCACAGCCCCTAAATGCCAGCATCTCGAAACCAACAATACCGCTACAGCTCAGAGAGGTCTCTGGCCCCGATTGAACCAAAGAACTCGGAGCAAATGAAGGATCTAATGATAAAATCATCTTCGGATATGAAGCAGACAGAGCCAGTCAACTCAGATCCAAGAACTCTGAAACTTAAAAAGAAATCAGAGGAGGATGCAAAGGAGGGGTAGTCGATGTATGGAACTCCTGACTTGAAAGGGAAGAAGCTGAGGAAACCCCTGGCATACTCTGTACCCAGAGAATCTTTCTCACCAGTCTCTCCACATCATCTTTGTTCAAACTCCTAGAAGAACAGCTGGACATCAGAGAGGGAGACTTGAGCCTTTCCAAGAAGGGAGAAGACACTCTCAATGGGACTGGGATCTAGTGAAGGTTGAGTATTGGGTGCTTGGTAAAGCAGGTAGGCCTGAGGTCAAATCAATGGGTACATGATCTGGTAAAGATTTGGTCTTATCCGAAATCTGATCCAAAGTAGATGGATCCATGTGTTTTCTTAGTCCTTACTTTTGGATCTCGGGAGGCTGTAGGATCCGGAAACCTGGGTCATTTAACTGACAGAGAAGTTGGAGCAGACAGAAGCTTCCTCTTTAATTTTTCAGAAGTTTTAGATGAAGAGGAAGGCCTAGATGATGCTGATTTGCCCTTTCCTTGTTTATCAGAAGGGGAAGCTCCAGAAATTGCCTGACTGAATGTAGATGAAAGACTACCTTTAAGAATCAGCTTATTCTTGCATTCAACCAGAGCTCTACAGTTAAACGCATGTCATGTAAAGCAACCTTCTTGGAGATGAAGAGGTCTCAAACAATAGACGCACAAGGTAAGCAAGTCAGAATAAGGCATTTTCCTCTGACACTTCCACACTTTTTGAAGCCAGCCGGCCCTTTTTATCTGCCATACTGAAAAAGAAAAAAAATTTTAAAAATATTTTTTTTTAAAGAGAAAGAAGTAAAAAAAAATGTGTGTGTGTGTTGGGGGGGGGGGATGGGGGATACCAACAATGGTAATAGGGGAATACACCAAGTGCAAAAGCAAAGAATACTAGCAGTAGTAGTCAGGGGTACTTTCGTACCAAAGAAAGGAAAAGGTTAATAACAGCAAGAAAACAGTCACTAGGTAAGGAATATAAGCTAAGCTTTAAAGATAAACAGAGAACACACTGAACAAGCTATTTAAAGGAGAAAGGAAGTTTTAAATTCAATCATATTCACTTATCTGCTTGAGAGCAACTGGTCATCACATGTAACGCGAATAGCGGCAAACGAGATCTGAGGTACTTAGGAAAGGTGCGTTACGGGTAAAGGAAAAGCTCAAGAGTTTTTTTTGGTTACAACTAGCTACTGTAATGGCAGAGTTGGATCCAAGGGATTGGATTCGAACGTATAGGTTGAGGATAGAATGAGAACTGACAACTTCAGGTCTACCTTTAAAACAAACCCGGTAAGTAGGATGAAACAAGATAAAACTCCAAGGATACACCACGAGAAGTTAGAATAAAATTTCTGTCTTTTATTCCAAACAACACATAAAACAGAGTAAAAAAGATAAGCGCTTTCGCGTGCACTGTGCACGCTTCATCAGATCTATTTAAACAACAATAAAGCATTTCTTATATAGTAAGTATCAACCAATAAAAGACACACATCAATTTAACCAACCTGATTAAGTTAAATTATATTAACTAGATTAAATTGGTGATTAGTTCATCAATTTACAATGAATCCTGCTCGTGTTGTAAGGTTGTAAATAGTATTGCACAGCCTAATACTTCTGCACAACCCAGAGCTTCTATATCTCGCAGTTTCAGCTGGAAAACTAAAACTAAGTTGATACATATTTATTTATTACATCCATTCAACATAACGGCCAACACAGTACCAGTCTGAATGCACATTTCATATAGGTCACTAGCTGTTAATAAAATTATTCTTCAGAAAAGAGAAAGAGAAATATAACTAGTTGTTCATTCATTCTTTCCAAGCATTCTATAGCAGCCCGCCCAACACAATCCAAATACGTAGTGCACGCGGGCATTTAGTTATTGATATAGTGAGATTCTCCATATAAAGGGATGTAATTCTGAGAAGTCTCAAAAGAGACTATCTATAGATGTTCATCTGCATTAACTGATATTAATTATATTAATTTAATTTCGGCTACTAGTCTAAAAATACCATTCACGTGGCTGAAACGTCACGAATAAAAAATACAACAGTGCATTTTTTATTCGCGTGACGTTTTCAGCGTCACGTGAATGGTATTTTTAGACTAGTAGCCGAAATTAAATTAATATAATTAATATCAGTTAATGCAGATGAACATCTATAGATAGTCTCTTTTGAGACTTCTCAGAATTACATCCCTTTATATGGAGAATCTCACTATATCAATAACTAAATGCCCGCGTGCACTACGTATTTGGATTGTGTTGGGCGGGCTGCTATAGAATGCTTGGAAAGAATGAATGAACTAGTTATATTTCTCTTTCTCTTTTCTGAAGAATAATTTTATTAACAGCTAGTGACCTATATGAAATGTGCATTCAGACTGGTACTGTGTTGGCCGTTACAAGTTGAATGGATGTAATAAATAAATATGTATCAACTTAGTTTTAGTTTTCCAGCTGAAACTGCGAGATATAGAAGCTCTGGGTTGTGCAGAAGTATTAGGCTGTGCAATACTATTTACAACCTTACAACACGAGCAGGATTCATTGTAAATTGATGAACTAATCACCAATTTAATCTAGTTAATATAATTTAACTTAATCAGGTTGGTTAAATTGATGTGCGTCTTTTATTGGTTGATACTTACTATATAAGAAATGCTTTATTGTTGTTTAAATAGATCTGATGAAGCGTGCACAGTGCACGCGAAAGCGCTTATCTTTTTTACTCTGTTTTATGTGTTGTTTGGAATAAAAGACAGAAATTTTATTCTAACTTCTCGTGGTGTATCCTTGGAGTTTTATCTTGTTTATTGGTTGCTGCTCTGTTTTGCTGAAGGATACTTTGGAATATAGTGGTATTACTTTACGTTTTAAGTAGGAAGAAAGGATTCATTAGAAACATTCATACAAAAAATATACAGGAAATAGAGGGAAGGAAAGTGAAAGAATGACGACGTGATAGGAAGGAAACTACAACTGAAAAAGGAATACAACTTGTGAAAAAGTACAGAAAATACTGATGTGAAATGTAAATGGTATGAAGCAGTAACTTAAGTTTTAACATATACTGGTGGCAAAGGAAGAAAAGACTGGAGTAGTGGTAATGATGAAAACGCAGATGAAATGCATACCAGAACTAAGACATGCAGGTCCCAGGACAGAGGATGGGAAAGGACAGAAAACAAATACATTATGGAAAAAGCTGCCAAATCCAAAGGAGCAATAGAGCAAAGAATAGAAAAATGAAGGATCACTGCAATGGTACTGAGTTAGAAGAGAAAGTACAGTTTTGTACAGAGTTCTCATACAGCTGCAGTCATAACAGATGGGTTATCCTGCCGTCAGGCGGGTCCTCGGTCGGCCGAATTCCAAAGTCTAGGTCCGACGTCAGTTCTTGTCACTTCTTCCTTGACGTCAGTGCGGCAGGGGTATAAAAGAGGCAGCCAATGCCATTTTCTTCAGTTTTTCTTGCCCCAGATGTCAGGTGCCCCCAGAAGGAAGGCAAACAATGTTATGCAAAGATGCAATGTTGATAAATCAAAAACAGTAGTTGCAAGCAAATACACCATAAAAGAATACCCTAAAAAGGTTATATGAAAAGTGTTTGTCATGAGCCTGTCCTAAGAAGGGATGGAGGGAGGGAAACCTGGACTGCAGCTGTATGAGCACTTGAACATCTACATTTATGGTAGGTACAAAACTGTACTATGTTCATTGTGCATACAGCTGCAGTCATAACAGATGGGTAGAATCCCAAAGCTACGTAAGGGTGGTAGACACTAAGTGGAACTAGGAGGAGCTAGGATGCCCTCCAGGACTGCTGTGGCAAAGCCCGCTCTAGATTTTGAGTATAGTGGGAGGTGACAGTGCTTGGAGAAAGTGTGCACTGAACTCCAGGTGGCTGCTTCCAAAATGTCCTTGGTAGGGACCCCCCTGAGGAAGGCTGCAGATGTAGCTGTGGCACTGGTGGAGTGGGATCTGATGCATGCAGGCACAGTTTTTCCATGAAATGAGTAACAAAAGCGTATGCAGTGGGCTATCCATTTTGAAATTGTCTGTTTGGAGATGGCCTTCCTTGAGCACCTGCAGCATAGGACACAAAGAGTTACTCAGATTTCCTGAATGGCTTTGTTCTGTCCAAATAGTAATGAAGTTGCCTGTGAATGTCCAAGGAATGTAGTAGTTTTTCTCCTTTGTTTTGTGGATTAGGATAAAAGGTAGGTAAGTGGATAGTCTGATTCAAAGCTACACTGGATACTACACCTTTGGCATAAAGGTAGGGTTGGTTCGTAAGGAAACTCTGTCCTGATGGAAAATGATGAATGGCTGCACAGCCATGAGGGCCTGTAGCTCCGAAACCCTGCGTGCTGAGGTGATAGCCAGAAGAAAGGCCGTTTTCCATGACAAGTACTGTAACTCTGTTGAAGAAGCTGGCTTGAAGGGAGGAAGGGTCAGCTTTTCCAATACGAAGTTGAGGTCCCAAGCAGGGACTGGTGGTTTCCTTGGGGGTTTTATATTCTTTGCCCCTCTGAGGAACTGCCTTAAGAGAGGATGAGAGTATAAAGGAGGATCTATGTTGTATTGTGCAGAAATGGCTGAAGCGTGGATCTTGACGGAGGAGAAGGAAAGTCCATTGTTTAACATCTCAGCTAGGTACTGTAAAATTTGAGGTATATTTATTACCCAAGGATTCTGTCCCTTTTCTTGATTCCAGGCACAAAATCGTTTCCATTTGGCGGAGTAGGCCTTTCTAGTAGAAGGTCTTCTGGCTTCCATTATGACGTCCTGCACCTCTTTGAAGAGGAGAAACTGTTGGGAAATCAAGGAATTCTCCATGTAGCTAGATTTAGAGTTTTGAGCTGGCTGTGAAGAGTTTTGTAGTTGTGCTGGGACAACAGAAGAGGGACTAGAGGTAGGGTCCATGGTGGGGAATGCGTCAGGCTCTTCAGGAGCGGATACCAGTGTTGTCTTGGCCAGTCTGGAGCAATGAGAATCATTTTCGGCCTCTCTGCTCTGGCTTTTAATAGAACTTTGGGCAGCAGAGGAAGAGGCGGGAAGGCATAGACTGTCAATGTTGCCCAATTGAAGGAAAGTGCGTCCACTTTCCAGGCCTGTGGATGATAGGTCCTTGAACAAAATTTTTTCAACTGGCAATTTCTGTGGGTAGGAAAGAGATCTATGTCTGGCTGTCCTCATGCCTGAGTTATCTTTGTGAAAACTTGAGGATGCAACTTCCATTCGTGTGGATCTGTCATATTTCTGCTTAGGTTGTCTGCCAGTGTATTTTCCTTCCCTGGCAGGAGTTGTGCCTGTAGTTGAATTTGCAATTCCAGGGCTGTGTTCCATAGGGTCATGGCTTGCCTGCACAGGGGGTATGAATGAGTTCCCCCCTATTTATGTACCACATCACTGTGGTGTTGTCTGTCCTTATCAATAGCTGGCCTGGATGTAGTAGGTCTTTGAAGGTCATAATAGCCTTTTGCACGGCTAGCATTTCCTTTTGGTTGATGTGAAGGTGCTTTTCTTTTCGGGTCCATTTTCCCTGAATGCACTGATCTGTCATGTGTGCTCCCCAGGCATAATCTGAGGCATCTGTTGTGATGATCTGAGTTGCTTGAGGTACACAGAAAGGAAGACCTGTGTTTCTTTGGCAAGCTTGAGCCCACCACATAAATTCCTTTTGAAGGCATGGAATGAGTGGTATAATTGCTTCCAAGCTATGGCTGTGTTGAGACCATAAGTTTTTTAGGTACCATTGAAGTTTCCTCATATGCAGCCTTGCACACGGGATTAGTAGGATGCAAGATGCCATGAATCCCAGAGCCTGCAGGACTTTCCTTGCAGTCAGCCTGGTGTAAGTTGCCATTTTTCTGAAGTATTGAGACAGTTGCCCTTGCGTGTCTGGTGTGAGGTAGGCCATCTGGGTGGTTGTATCCAAGCTGGCACCCAGGAAAATTATTTGTTGAGAGGGTATTAGTTTTAATTTCTTTTTGTTGACTGTGTATCCCAGGTAGTTCAACAGTTTTATTACAAATGCCAGGTGCTGCAGTAGTATGTCCTTGCTGTCCGCTTGGATCAGGCAGTCGTCCAGATATGGGTAGATTTGTATCCCTTGTAGTCTGCAGAAGGCGATTACTGATGCCAGGCATTTCATAAACACTCTGGGTGCAGTAGATAAGCCAAAGGGCAATGCAGAAAATTGGTAATGGGTTGAACCTGCAAGAAATCTGAGGTATCTTCTGCAATCTTGTCTGATAGGGACATGCAGGTATGCCTCCTTGAGGTCCAATGTTACCAGCCAAGACTCCTTGCCCAGCATGGGAAGAAGCTGCTGTAATGTGAGCATCTTGAATTTTGGCACCTGTAGATATGTGTTTAGGATGGATAGGTCTAAGATAGGTCTCCAATCTTTGTCTTTCCTTGGTACCAGGAATAGTCTGGAATAAAACCCTTGACCTTGTTCTTTTGCAGGTACCTCTTGAATTGCTTTCATGTCCATGAGAGATGAAATTTGTTTTTGTGCCTCTGCCCTTTGATTTTGTGGCAGGTTTGGCATGCCTCTGATTTTTGGAAGGGTGTGAAAGTGGAACCTGTAGCCTCTGTCTATAATGTCCAGAATCCATTTGTCTTTTGTAACAATATGCCAATTTTTTGAGAATAATGTCAGTTTTCCACCCAAAGGTGCTGCCATTAAAGCTTTGCTTGGCAGGTGTAGGGGGAAGTCATTGTGTCTGTTTTCTAAAAGACTGTGATCTATCTTCTCCACCTCTTGGGGTTGGTGCTTGCCACTGTCTGGCTCTGAAAGATCCTTGAGGTTGCCCTCTACCCCTTGGACGCCTGTATCTGCCCCTTTGAGGTCTGTCCATGGCTGGAAAGGACCAATTTTTTGAAAGCCAGTTTCTGCTGAAACGTGGAGGCTGTACCTGCAGGAAATCTTTCACTGTTTGCATTGATTTCGCTTTTCCTCCATTTTCTTTAGCACCTCCTCAGCTTTAACACCAAACAATACATCTTTTTGAAGAGGTGCATCTAATAATTTAGCTTTGACATGATCTGGTAAGGTTTGCTCTTTGAGCCAAGCATGCCTACGTATAACAGACCCCGTAACAGCAGCTCTACATGAGGCCTCTAAAGCATCAAAACCACACTGCAAGGTATGTTTACCCACTTGCTCTGCACCATGCAACAAATCCTGCAACTCTTAAATCTGGTTGTTCTGGTTGTGTCATCTTGCTTTTCAGCTGAGATCAAAAACTGTTGATACTTTAACATATGGAACTGACAGTTTAATGCCCTCATGGTTAAAGTGGCCGAGGTGTACACCTTTTTCCCCCACCTTTCTAAAGCTCTGGAATCTCTCTCTGAAGGTAATGGGTTTTTAGCAATAGAGGCCTTAATTCCCTTGGAACCCTGTGAAATTGTTTCTGGGTCAGCAGTATGGCTTTTATATAGGAACTGGTGAGAATCAGGAACCCGGTAATACCTGTCTGGTTTAACAGGAGCTGGAGGCAAAGAATCTGGATTAAGGCTGGCTTCTGTGTACACATCATCCAATATAGCTAAAACAGGAGGGATAGCCAGAGGCCTATGCTGGGGTAGCAGAAGAAATTCCCTGAGCCTCTTCTTGGAATCTGAGTAATCTTGGCATTCCCAGTGAAAGTGTTCCCTCAATGTATGCAGGGTTTCCCCAAAAGAGAAGTCCTCAGGGGGGGAGACAGAGGGAATAGACTCCTCTGCATCAGTGTCTTCGAATGGAGAATAGGCATAATCCTGGTCCTCAGATAGTTCTGAGATAATAGAAGCTTGATCTGAGGAAGGGTAGTCTTCCTCTAATCTGGGCCTTTTGTCAGAGGGGGGTTGAGAACCCTTGATGAGAGTAATCAAATCCTCAGCCATTTTAAGCATCTGCATTTTAGGCATGGTGCCTTGAGAGGGGGTCTGAGGAACCTGTTTTTTGGTTTTCATGGCTGCTTTAGATTAAGTGAAGACTTTAATAGAGAAGGAGGAAGGCCTGAAGACCCCTTGAGAAATGGCAGGCCTGTCTAAATTCTGAGTTTCCCTGCCAGGAGTGGCGTCGGTATCTGTAGTAGGAATGGGGGCCGAGGAGCCTGCGACCTCGGGTACTGAAGACACCGGTAATGCATTGTCATCGGTACTCAGGGGCTGCATAGGCGCCTCGCTGAGTACCGGAGAACCGGTAGTCGGCCTTAGCGTGGTTTCAGTAGGAGGTGCGGACCTCGTATGCCGGTCCTTATCTTTGCGTTTTTTGCTCAAAACTGGAGTCTGAGTATCCGACGACATAATATAATTAAATGTTTTGCCAAAAAAGTGGAGGCCGAGACGTCGTGGTCTGGGCCTAAGCAAGGTATACAGAAAGAGTGGAAATCCTTATGCGGTATTTGCTTCCTACATGAAATGCAATTATTAACTTTGTCTGACATCAGTCTGAGGCAATAAAAGTTTCCCCAACGGGGTACTTAGCTTTCAAGAAGACTTCGGCTGAAATACTTTCGTAAATCTCAGGAGCTGGCCGACCGGCACTTGCGAACTGCTTCTGCTTCAGGCACCGCACGGCAAGAAAGACTGAAGAAAATGGCGTTGGCTGCCTCTTTTATACTCTTGCCGCACTGACGTCAGGGAAGAAGTGACGACAACCGACGCCGGACCTAGACTTTGGAATTCGGCCGACCGAGGACCCGCCTGATGGCAGGATAACCCATCTGTTATGACTGCAGCTGTATGCACGATGAACATCAAGAGACTACAGTGAGAAGACGTTGAGTGTGCAGAATACAAGGATGAAGCCTAGCTTATGGGGACATTAAAGAAAAAAAGAATTAATTCATGGTGGACATAAGCCTGACCAGGTTCAGACAGGAAATACTAGTTTTGTATACTGAAGAAAAAATGAAGTAGCGTGCCTCGATCACACAAGGTCTGAACACATCAAAGAGGCTACAAGGACAACGGGACTGTATTATATCAAGTAAGGCAGAGGGGATGGAAGGGTAGACATTGAAGGCATCACTAATCAGCACTGACCATGACACTATATGATTCTTACTGCAATGCAGGGCTGACGGGGTACTATGATGGTGGCGGCAAGACACTACAAGATTATATGTACATAGCTAATGGCAATATTAAAGTGAAAAACAGTAGTACGGCAAGGCATTTCTTTTCAATATACATTTTATTTAACTGGTCAGCTCCACTAGGTTCAAGTATCCATTTTCAAGTGACCTGCTTAGAGTTGTACAGTAGGAAATTGGAGGTGGTTACAAGAGGCAGCCCATTAAAATCCAGAGCCTTAATCCTCTTAAGGATCAGTACTGAAGAAGGCATGTGGAAGGGCTAAGTGGAGTAAGTAAATCAGGAAGGGAAAAAAAAACACATTGAAAGGGAGACAAAGGGGCAGCAAGGGGAAAAAACAGCTTCAAGATGCAGAGAAAGCGAGGACGTAAAGCTAAGAAAACCTATGGGGCAGCAAAGTGCAAAGCAGTCACGGTGATAATTAACAGCAAAGGCAAAAATGATACAGGGTGTGTTCATGGGAATCAAAAAACAGCACTATAGCTGATATAAAAAATGGTTTGAAGGAAGAGAATTATGAGAAATGACCAAGAAAACTAGGGAAAACAGACAACATTGAATGCCAAGAAAATCAGGGAAACAGACAATATGCTATGGATAACCAAGTTGATAATGGGAATACAGAGGAGGGCAGATCAAAAGGACAGGAATGGCACAGATAAGCAGAAGGGAACAGGTTTATGTTTGAAGAAAATTGTCATGGACAGAAGTAGCTGACATAAAATAAGCTACTGGAAAGATGATGAAAAAAACAGGCAGATTAAAAACAGCACGGGGCAAACAGAAGTGAAATAGAGGGCTGGGAGGGGCAGTTATACGACACGTACTTGTGTGTGTGTGTGTGTGTGTGTGTGTGTGTGTGTGTGTGTGTATATATATATATATATATATATATATATATATATATATATATGTGTGTGTGTGTGTGTGTGTACTGATAAGTGAGAAAGCAAAGTTTTCAACTGTATATCTGCCTTCAACCTCCAAGTTATCTTCTGTAATCCAGCTTCTGAAGTCTGTTCCAGATCCTGGCAATATGTGTAAAAAGTCTAACCAAGATGTACCTTTAATACCTTAAATTTGATCTCAGTAGTAAAGCTCACCTGCGGTATGTCACCACTATACCAGTGTCCTCATAAAGGGTTGAGGACATCAAACCTGTGCAGTGATACAATTTATAAAAATGACTGAACAATTGTTTATTTAAAGGGCAGCTGCAGTAGATAGGGCTGTGCCAAGTGATCTCTCCATATGAAGAAATGTTTTTAGTTTCACATCAAGTTTAATGACCTTTTGCTATTTATTTTGACTACATGAATTTTTCGTACTGTGCACATGTACTACATGGTGTCAGTATAAATGTATTTTTGGAATTTCTGCATCAACTGTCTGCCGTATGCAAATATTTGCTCTGCTGTATCTCAGTCAGATGAAATGAAAAGCCCGATTAAATTTTCACTACAAAACTGAAAGAAAACTTTCCATTTCATTAGCTATGAAATGAATAGGGATACAAGCCTTTCAAATACAAAATGTAATTTCAGTTTTGAATCTCATTCTGACATGCCTATGAAAAATCTTTACCCAAAATGCAAAATACTGGAACTTAACATCTTAACTCTAACAAAACTGTACACAAAGAAATAATTGTATAAAACAGTAAAAATAATTTTTGTGTTGGTGGGGGGGGGGGGGGGGGGGCTATTCCTCCAATACAGTGGCTCTGCCCCACAATCCTGCTGTTAGATACACTACTGCCAAACTCTCACAAATTCCAAGAATAGGGAAAGTGTTAACAAAAGATACCATTTCTCAGAGTTCCATGACCTCATAAATACACTGCTGCACCCATCATAAAGTAAATTCAACAGCATGCAAAGTGACACAGCAGCAATAACTGATATCCTGTTAAGGGGCGCACAATTAACAGTACATTTCTTTTTTTTCATATCAGGATTACAGCAATACTGAAAACCAATTTCATTAGTTATAGTTCTTCATTTCCTGCTTAAAAAATATTCTCTGCAATCATCACCGTCTAAGAATTAGTAAGGTAACTTATCTGAAAGAGAGGAATTGTGGGTACAATTTCAGTTGCATCTTAATGGAAATGAAAAAATCCAGCATGCAACACACTTTTCTTTTGCAGGCAGGGCAGCAAAAAGGGTACTGAACACATTTCAAGCCAGAAAGAACTATGACAGAGATACGCTGACAGTCCTTTAAGAACAATTCCACATATACTGCAAGCTAAACAGGAATCTCCCATTTATAAAACATTTACTTTTCACTTGAAATCAAGGGGGTTCAGAAGTCAGTAGATGCTTTTAGAATGAGTTTGAAACACAGTACATCACTAGGCTTGAAAGCCTGTAGGAGTCTTAACGGACAGAACTGCATGTAAGTTGCGGAAATTTCAAATCAGATGCACGCTTCCAGGAGACGCAGACTTGACATTTGCTAAATCACTACGTGTACAGATTGTACAAGAGAAGTGAACCTACAAAAGTATTCAGTTTAAAAGCATAACTAATGAACTGAAAGAATACATGTCAGTGAAAGAGAACAACATAAAGCTTAGACTGTATAAAAAATAAAAAATAAAATAATTAAACTGCTAGCAACCTCATACTATTCAAAATGACACATGGTAACATAAGCAGTCATATACTGCACCCGGTGCAAGCAAGAAAAAGCTCAGCATTAAAATCATATACATAAGTTGTATGGTGATTATAAGCCTTTCACAAAGATGTGTAAAAGTTGAGAAATTCATGCAGCAAGGTCTGCATGTAGTACACAAATGAAATAAAGCAGAAAATCTTTTGGCACCGTCGAAATGCAAACCAAATACAGTCTGGTCAGTAAGCAGCAGAAATTAATTTTGGTCAGAAAATCTTGTGAGCAAATCAAGTCTGTTATCTTTAAACTTGATACCACTGCATGATCCAACATACTGACAGATTGTGGGTAACATCGTAAATGAAAACTAAAAATATAGGTACGGTCACCAGCATCACACAAAAACAATATAAATAAAGAAACATGTTGATAAATGGCAGAGCTCTTTATTAAAAGTAAAAAAGGTTAGTGCTTTCATAGAATTAGTTTGAATTCATCAGACCATATATCACATTAAAACATATATATATATATATATATATATATATCTCCTGGGTCTATATCACCGTATCGAAAAGTAAAATGTCGAATGCTCACAATAGCGAAAGTGCCGAAATGTCGAGGGTCCGTTTTTGAGATTGCTGTACAGTGAAGATTGGGATATTTGCCCTTTCCTCACTGTAGTGCAATCTCAGAGTTGGAATATATATTTAGCAGGGGTGCACCCCCCACCCCACCCCCACAATAACACATTTGAATTTAGGCATTTTTGCTCTTGTAAGCATTTGACATTTTGCGTCTGATACGGAGATATAGACGCTATATATTCAATCACATTCAAACAAAATCACATGATATAAAAATTCACATGATATAGCAGCATTCAAAACCTTGCTTTTCTACACCTTAATCTAGGTTTTAAAGAGACCTTACCATTAAGGCCCCCATCTTTGTCAGCTTGTAAATACAGTATCCAAAACAATTCCTTGTCTTCTGTAATATTTTTAATGTCTCCTAAATAACCATTTTCTTTTATTTATTTATTGCATTTGTTTACAGGGATAAGTCCACTGGGCCTAAAAGAGCCCATTTTCAGTGGAGGCCTGGAGAGAAAAGCTCCAATGAGATACAGAAAAAATATAAACATGAATTAGTACAGAAGCAGAAACAGTGTTACAGATAGTAAATATAGTAACATATACAGAATATATGCATAAAAACAGGAATCTAGTTTTTTGATTACAGCAATATATACAGAAAATATACATTAAAGCAGAATTCAATGAATTCAATCAGATTGGTATAAACAGAGATCGGTATTATTGTACCAGTATCAACAAGTGAGGACAAAAATAAATATGAAGACAATTTTACCATTTCTATCACTCTAAATTTAAAAAAATGTGTTCTTCCGAAGTATCCATAACATGGTTTGCTATGGAATTCATGGGGTTAGCTTGTCTGATGTCCCTCATATGCTTCCTAACTCTTTCTATTAATGTCCTATTCATTTTTCCCATGTAAAATGTTTTACACATCAGACATTGGACTAAATATACTAAATGCTTATATTTACAAGTGGCCATCACATTAAACATACAAGACCTATGTGTAATTGGATATATAAAAGTGTTATTGCTATCAATCAAGTGGCAAAAATTACAACAGCCACAAGGCATAGTGCAAGTTAATGATACCCTATCATCTTTATATACCTTCTTATCGTTATAACACAAAATCCTTTTTAAGGATATTTTATTCTTAAAGCAGAAGGATGGTGTCTGTCCTATGACACTATTAACATCTTTATCGGTCTGTAATATGTGCCAATTCTTTTTTATGATAGCACATATATTACACCACCGACCAAGGACACTAACCACTCCAGTAGGTTTACAGCCACAAAGTAGTATCAAAGGAACTGGTTTAGCAACTCAGACTAGCAGCTAATTTTCCAACAGGTATAAATGATTCCTTGACAATACTTCCAGCCCTGAAAGAAAAATCTATGAAACCAAGTATTTGAACATTTTTACATGCATTACTGTGCCTGTATTTTTAAATGTATGCTGAAGGTATTTAATATACAAATGTTTTATTTGTAAAAAGCTAAGTTGGCTTGAATATTAACAGCCTGTGTATTTATTATTGCTCATGTGACCATTTTACATGTGACTTTTTTCACAACACCATTAGCTCAATTTGATCTATTATGTAACATGTACTGGTATAAAAATGGTTCTTGAATCAGTGTGCTTTATTCTGATGAAGTCTTCTATGTGAAAGACTAAAGCGCTTAATCTTGCTGCTTTTTTACTGCAATAAACAAAGTTCGTATATAGGCTTGTTTGGTGCATTTTCCATTTGGATCCTGGTCTTCTGTTATTCGCACTGCACCAGATATGTGGATTTTAGTATAAAACGAATGACAAGGCAGGCAATATTGGAAGTGCCTTCCCTGTCATTCGTCTGATACTACTTTGTGGCTGTAAAGCTACTGGAGTATTAGGTTCTCGGTCGCTGGTGTAATTTGCGTGTTCTAGTGATTGAGGTTTCCCCCGTTTGACATCACATATATCTTTAATGTTACTCGAATATGTTAAACAAAATTTAGGTGCTTCTATACTGAAGCCATCCCCATTATATTGTGCAAAATATTAGTGAGACTTGAAAAGTATGGTGCAGCTCTATTCTCCCTTAATTCTTTAATGTCACTAAGTGGATAATCTATCGCTTTTGCACTGTAGCCCCTTTCCAACAGTTCTTTCTATATTATGCTAATGCAATTTTGAAAGGTAGACTCATTGCTGTTTAAACATGAAAGTCTCATGGCCTGTTCTTTTATCATGTTCTTATAAACATATAGTGAGTGTAAACTATTACAACGTAAAATGTGATTAGTATGACATTTCTTCCTGAAACTGATGGTATTAATTCTATTCAAAACCATCCTTACTAATATGTTTCTCTAAATGTAAATTTAGAGTGCTATAAATGGTAAGGTCTCTCTAAAACCTAGATTAAGGTGTAGAAAAGCAAGGTTTTGAATGCTGCTATATCATGTGAATTTTTTTATCATGTTCTTCTTCTTTTGGCTTTTCCCGGTTAGGGGTCGCCACAGCGGATCAACTGTCCACTCATGATTGGCAGTGGAGTTTTACAGTGTCGAGTTGCCAGCCCGGCGCCCAACCTTCCACAGAAGGCACACACACACACACATGCACTCGCACCTAGGGCCAATTTAGAGTGTCCAATCCACCTGCAGCATGTCTTTGGGATGTGGGAGGAAACCGGAGCACCCGGAGGAAACCCACGCGACCACAGGGAGGACATGCAGACTCCGCACAGAAGGCACCCCAGCCAAGGATCGAACCGGAGAACCTCTTGCTGTGAGGCAACAATGCTAACCACTGCACCACCGTGGTCGCCCTGAATTTTTTTATCATGTTATGTTTAAAAAAAAAAAAAAAAAAAAATCACATTCAGAGTGTGTGTGTGTGTGTGTGTGTGTGTGTGTATATATATATATATATATATATATATATATATATATATATATATATACATATATATTGCACATTTTAATGCTATATATGGTCTGATAAAGTGAAACTAATTCTATGAAAGTGCTAACCTTTTTTACTTTATTAAAGAGCTCTGCCGTTTACCAGCAGGTTTCTTTTCTATTAAAATTGTAAATTAATTCTCTTGCATTCCTGTGACATACACTGGTTAAAGGTGAAGGTAAATAAGATGTTTCTTAACTGTAAGTACAAGTACAGAAAATACATGCTGATACTTCACGTACCCTCTATAAATCTTTTAAGAGACACACGCACACACATATATGCGTGTGTGTATGTGTGTGTGTATGGCTTGTAGGTTTGGCTTCAGTGGTTCTCCATCCGGTACATATCTAACCCATTTACTACTAGTCCTTTAGGACAACATTACACTGACCCATTCCCTCCCCAGTGAAGGCAAAAATCAGACAAAAATCAGGCATTAAGGAGTGGGCCAGATTACAGATTCTGTAGAATGTCCTATTCCCACCTCCACTGCATCCTGCAGTCTCGCTGTTATAGGCCCATCAGGAGGTGGATACATTCTTTATTACATCCACAACCTCCAGATCAAGAAGCAGACATTCCTGATCGTGCAGCAAGGCCACCTACGACCTTCTCCTGAAGATGGGTGAACCAGTGTCCGGGACACACACTGATGCTCCACCACCCAGTTTGCTCGGCACCTGTGTCGCTAGTCATATGGGATGTAGTCAGGGCTTTACCTCTCTGTGTTATGAGGGCGCAAATTGATGTGTTAGGTATTATACCAGGAAAGCAATTAAAATAACCAAATATGTACCAGAATACAATACTTGCGAGACACTCCAAATAATTAAAATAATTTGTAGAGTACAGCTATAGTCAAAGACATGAATACAGTCTGCAGTCAGACACAGAAGCTTATTTGGTATATATGGACCTCAAAATGAAAAGAAAAACAAATGGGAGAAACAAGACTGATACTTTTGTGAACTAATGAAAATGCAAATGTACACAATGACAGAAAGCCAGCAATGATGACAGTACCAGTACCACTACATGAACATTGTTGGCGAGTATAACAAGAATACTTAACTGGGTGCATCACTGACTGTCAAATAATAGAATTTTCTAAATACGGACAATATTTTGCAGATGTATTCAGATTTACATAATGACTTAGTATGTAGCTGAAGTAATACCTGTTATATAAGCACCAAAAAGAGCCTAATTTGCTCTTCAAGGCAGCTGTGCAAGAACAGAAGCAGACAGATCTATTAGTGTAATTGCTAAGTAAATGAAACTGAAACAGGTAAATAGCATGGTAACTGTAATGAAACAAGAAGCTTCTCTAGAAAATATACAGATCCTCAAGACTTAAATAAATGGATCAGGAGGAAGCACCATCTATTTTCAAACAGCCAGAGTTGCTGTGACTTTTCCTAAATCCAAATGTTTCTTTTTGTCAAACACTAATCAAATGTTTTGAAAAAAAATAATGTAGACAAAGCTAGCTCAAAGTTTTGTTCTTTCAATGCTCTCTCTGGGCAGATATAGGTTTCAGACAATTTTGGAATGTCATCTTCTCCAGAAATGATTATACATCAGTAGCTGAAATGATTAAATGCCTAGAAAAGCAAAGTCAATATAACAAATTATATTTTAGTTTGTGGATCTACAAAGAAACAGCATACGTTTCTGTTTGCTATAGCACAAGCTGAAGTAGAATCAAACTGCAAGCCAAATCCATGTTTCTACCATGGAGTACATATGCCATTCATGAATTCAAAAGTTGTGGTGCTAAACAGAGATATTAAAGAAAGAAAAAAAAAAACACCTCAAGCATCTCTTATACAGTTCCTTGGCATAGCACTATACTTTCCAAGTTTATTAAAAATTAGACATGTGTAACAATGATCCTTGGAGACACTTTAAATAAGAGGTTTCATGGTTCTGATGATAAGACAGATGTTTTGAGATGCTAAAAAAAGTTAGTCACCAAGGCTCCTACTCAGTAATTCAATGATGGCTCACAACCAATTATACTATGGGTATTTGGCAGCCAAGAAAGGTGAGAACAATGCTACTGCAGATGCTAGATTGGTAGCATATACAGTTAAGTGCTCTGACTGATCAAATAATTTGTCAAAGTAGAAAAATGTGCATTATACAACGACCCCCCCCATTAAATATTCAAAAACATGCACGCTAATTGGTCAGCGTGCACGCTGTAAATCAGAGTTACAGCAATGGAAAAAGGTCCAGTCGCACGGACTTTTTCCATTACTATAACTCTTTTTTTTACAGCAACAGAGAACGCAAGATCTCTGTTGCTTCACACTGTCTCGCTATGTTAAACAAGTTTAACATAGCGAGACAGCTTTAAAAAAGCAACGGATATTCTCCGCTGCTTTTTTTTTAAAGCTGTCTCGCTATGTTAAATTCATTTAACATAGCGAAACAGTTTTTAAAAAGCAACGGAGATCTTGCTTTCTCCGTTGCTTTTGCCCACAGCTCTTATAAGTTATTTTTTTCTTAAATAATGTTATTGTATAATAGCAATAACCCACTTCTGGGTGTGGGTAATGCTTCACCCTCATGACCAAACCACACCAACCATGGGTAAATCCAGCATTACCCACACCCAGGCGTGGGTTATTGCCATATTATATCTTCTCTGCCTGAATGGTTATGCCACGACTCCAGAAACATTTATATTGCATGATACAAAGAACAGTCTTGCTATGATACTGATATCAGTCTGTCATACATGGTGTTTCAGATAATGTGGTATCAAACAATGTCACCAGTTGGTAAATAATTTTTTTTTACTTTTGTGAAAAGCGGAATTCAGGCAAGTACATCTAGCCCCATACATCCTCTATTTCATGGCCAAGTAGAGCATGTGGTCCAAATAATAAAGGCCTTGAAATTCTGACTAATATCTTTCTCTCATGGAGTACAGGAATATGTCATTGCAGTCTAAGAATATTGTTGGCACTGTACAGTTAAGTAGACTTCTTACGTTTAAACTACCTATCATCATATTTGTTGTTAGTCCCAAAGCAACAGATAAATACTTGAGTTGCAGACAGAGAAAGGCAGCACAGAGAGCTGTCTGCCACATAGGTTCATAGGTTGGTACTAGGCTATCGGCCCTAGGGCCTATACAAGCCTAGCCATAACAATTCCCTGGCTATTTCTTTCCACAGTATTTACTTCCCTGGACCCCTGTCTGGCAGGGCGACTGACGTGATCCCAGTGGTAAATTTCCTATCTCCCATCCAATCATCAAGGTTTCTTTTAAAGAGGGCCGAAGAGGTGCTCTGCTTGACATGTATAGGCAGTCTATTCCAGAGTCTGGGGTGTCTCTGGGTCAGGAACCTATCCCTCCAGCATGTTTTGTTCATTGTGATGCCTGGAGCGTGCGGCTCTGGATTTCTTTAAGTGTAGCATGTCCAACAGCTCTGGGTTTGACATGGCCTTGTATGTTAAGCAAAGACTGCCTCCGAGTAGATGATATGCGACAGAGTATAGATGGAGGTTTTTTTTTTTTTTTTTTTTTTAAGACTGTCAGCATAGGGCATCTGCTTTAGGCCTGTGAATCTTTTAGTGAGGTATTTCTGCGGCCTTTCCAGTTGTTGCAAATGCCCTGAGAGGTACATACCAAATGGGGCACTGTATTTTATAATGGGTCTAATGAGGGACGAGTACAGTGGGACAATGATCTCCTTTTTTCTAGATGAAAAGCCCTTAGTGATGTGGTGTGCCACATAGGATTTCCTGACTGTTGTGGCAATGTGGTTATCGAAGGTGAGACCACTGTCCACCTGTATTCCCCAAGTCTCTTATAACACTTTCAGTGTTTAGTGTACTACCACCTATGTGGTAATTCAGGGGTACATGTTTTTTTCCCAAAGGGGATAACTATACATTTCTTGGCACTGAGCTTGAGCCCATGGCTCTGGCACCAATAATAGCTCCCAGTTTGCAGTCATCTGCAAACTTTGTTAGCCAGAATCCCTTAGTGTTGGCCTGTACTTTAGAGAAGTAGATGCCAAACAACAGCGGTCCCTGGACTGAACACTGAGGTACTCCACTTGACTTCAGAAAGAAATCTCTCAGATTTGCCAAAAAGGGAAATGGATTCATAAGGATTTTGGACAAAATGAACACAATGGTGAACATGCAGGTTACAGTGATTTACCAAGCAGAATAGTTTAGATCATGGTTCAGAGAAACATTGTCTTTTACTTGGAACTGTCAAATACTACCACAAAAACAATATGAGATAGACAAATCAGTACCATTGTCTCAGTGCAGTAATGCCTCAAAGTACATCTGATGTTCATTGTCAAGTAGACAATGACAACTTAGCAAAGGATCCAAAATTATGTTGATTTGAATTTACAAACTGCTACCTCAAACAGTATCATGGTGACAGATGAACATTCTACAGATATTAGAGGTCTGAAGACTGGTAATGAAACCAGTGCGACACAGCAGATGTAACCAATGGCAACCATTTGAAATGCCAGGATTATGCACCAAAATGTATTTAGAGAGAAGCTTCCTACCATGCAGAAAATCTGAACTAGTAGCAAAAGAAAGAAAACACTGAGTAAGCTGGACGCTACTGAATAAGTTGAAAGACAGCTTTTCCGCATGAAACAGAAAGAGCATCCCCTCAATGTACTAAATTACTCTGTCCCAAAAACAGCCGGGACGAAAACAGCTGCAAAAGTGCAGTGGCTGAGACTAAGTAGGGTTTCTTTTCACTGACAATATCATAGCCCTCAACAGCACATCCATCCTCTCCCATCCCAATAATTAGATGCGGATATCTGTAAAAGCAAATAAAACAGGCAGTTACACACTAGAACAAACTGAATTACAATGCTTTATGTTAAACAATGGTTTATTCAGTTCCATGACTACACACACCTTCTGGTTCCCTGTACAAAGATACATTTGTACATATGCGAACTATAAACATTTAAGAACCACAGCTACAGAATGTAAATATGAAAAATTAACCAGCCCACCAAGATAGTCCATTTCTCTAATCAGTGGCTAGGCTTGCTATTTAGGCTCATGCTCACTTGAACTCAAATTTCTTCTTCATTCAGCTAACACAAAGGTTCCTCCCAGCAATCCATTAACCTTACTCTATTTTTTAGGGGTCGCCACAGCGGAATTCTGGTCCGCTAATGATTGGCTGCAGATTTTTACGTACTGGCTTGCCGAGCCTAACACACAACCTTCAACGAAGGAACGCCCATCACGAATGTCGCCACACAGAAGACGCTCTGAGAATCAAGCGGGCAATGTCTAACTGTGAGGCGACAACACTACTGCAGCACCACCACCACCGTGGGTTCTTTAGGGCAGACAGATGATCACTCTTATTAATGCCCCCTTACTCTGGATTCTGGAACTTTAGCATGTCTATTTGGAATTGTCACCTCTATCTATAATGTAGAACTATCACCAGCTACAAGAACTGACTAGAAAGGCAAAGCTGCTAATCCGAGTTAATGGGAGGGAGAAGATAACACAGCAATCCAGACTTTAATGCACTCTTGGTTAATAACTCTGTACAATAGCAAGTGCAACACGATGATTACTTTATGCAATTGCTATTAACAAGAGGGTTAGTTTCTCCATTCCAGAATACTTTTACATGAAAATGATTACAAAACTGCCAGGAAAAACCTTCTCCTTTGTTACTTGCTGAATAGAAGCTTTCATTTCAATAAACCTCCACATTGTGATAAAGAAGTTAAGAAAAGAAAATGCTGAACCATCATACCTTATAACATCCATCTAGGAAATCAGCTGAGAAAGTGTAGTCTGCATTGGCCATTGGGATCACTGAGCAGTGAACAAGTGTTTCATCCTAGATATTAAAAGATAAAAATGCATCATTCAAAAAGTAGAAATGTGCAACAGAGATTCTCAGACCTGAAGACTAGAGAGTTTACAAGCCAAATGCAAGAGCAAACGTTAATTTACTTGCCTAACTATATTAGAACTAAGCAACAAATACCTCTTCCAACATTCAGATGAGAACAGTAAATTGCAAAGCAAATATAAAACAAGTTCCACATCAAAAGAAAGCAAACATGAATAAAACATTTAATACTATATGGAGGTAGTCTTCTCCTTTTGGCTTTTCCCACTAAGGGTTGCCACAGTGGAACAAATGCCCACAGAATGACTGGCAGTGGAGTTTTACGGAGATGAGTTACCAGCCTGGTGCACATACACGCATAGACTTACACATAGGGCCAATTTAGTGTGTCCAATACACCTGTAGCAAGTGTTTGGGAGGTGGGAGGAAACCAGAGCATCCAGAGGAAACCCATGTGACCGCAGGGAGGGCATGCAGACTCCACACAGAAGGCACCCCAACCAAGAATTGAACTGGAGAACCCCTCGCTGTGAGGATGCAACACTAACCGCTTCACCACCACTTGTCTTCAGTACAAAAACTGTCCTAGTAATTGTCCAATTAAGTAAGAAAGTGGGGAGATTTGACAAAGCCTCAACACCACTGCGTGAAGTATAATGTTGAAAGATGGCACAGAGGACCACAGCTAAAACTATACAGAGGTCCAGGACTATAAAATGGTTGAAATAAAATAATTTTATGCATGATACAATTATCACTGCTCAAAATCCTGGTCATCAAAATGTATGGCTCAATACAAAGAAATATTACACAGCTGTACAGAATACAGTGAATAACACCTTTTTGCCAATTTGTTGGCAAGCCATTATTTGGTTAAAGAGTCCCTGCATGGGGAATTTCTCCTCATCTACAAACTGCAAAGACTCCAGAACAGAGTATAGCATGTCTAAGGAGTTTGGCAAGAGAGCACCCACTGAAAAATACACTTTCACATAAAAGCTAGTCACTCATGGAATTTGGGAGATAAAGTATAGAATATACTACTACTAAGATATAAATAAAGCAATGTGAATTAACAAGTGGTACAGATACACAACAGATAAGTGTAATATCATATGATGTGAAAAGGATATATCAATTGTTCACCTCCAAACAATGGAAGGATTCAGAGAATTTCCAGAACTGGTTGTAGTTTATATGCCACAGGATACAAAAAAAGTAATTAGTATTACAAAAAAAATAACAGCAGTAATAATGGGGAACCTCAGTCATCCAGAAGTACACTGAAGTTCTACCTGCAAGGGAAAAGAACTGAAAGAAGGAAAGAGCACTGGTATAAATACTGGTTAAGGAAGAACCTTAGCAGAAAAGGATCCCAACAAAAAGAGTGAGGTGGTGTCTGCTGCAGTGAGAGCCCGCAATGACAAAAAGATGAAAGTGGCAGTACTAGTAGTGTTTCAGTGACGTAGTGAACAGCAATGATATTAAGAATGTAGAGTGGGATTCAGGATAAGGGGGAAAGTGCAAGAGAAGAAAACTGGAATGACATAAGGTGATGGAATCTAATCTACTAAACAGGAAGCTAGCAAGCAAGAATTAGGATAGATTTAAATGGGAGTAAAGAAGGATACGAACATCAGGATGAAATGTGATAGGGAGAGAACTTTGACTGCAGGAAGAAATATGGGATCTTTTCACAAAAGGGCAGCTCCATAAAAAGAAGTCACACAGGCAGTAGCAAAAATAGAGATACCACTCTACTGGAAAGATAGAAAAGGCTAAAGGGCTAGATGAAATCCAAAAGCAGAGTCTGAGAATGTTATAGACAGGGGGATGCAGAATACACTGAAGAAGGTAAAAGATCTCAGCCAAACATCAGATTTGTGAAAAAGCAAGCAAACAAGCTGTATTAAAAAAAAAAAAAAAAAAAAACAGGGAGCAGACACAGGTATCCAGGAATCCCATGTCAGTTGTTGGCATTCCCTATATCCAGAAGAGGTTTAGGATTCCTGAAATGGAACTTGCATGTCAAAGCTTTTGCAACCTTCCAACTTGGGTTAATCCAAAAGCCTTAACCATGATGGTATAATACAGCACTGCGGTAACATCTTTAACAATGGTCTACCATTAATGCGTGGCTCTTACAGAACAGTACAATGTAACAAGTGCCAAAGATATATGGATATCAGCCATAACAATTTGGGGTTGCCCTTAGTTGTGCGTTGAAGGGATCTCCCTTGGAGAATTGCAAAGAGGAAAAAGGTTTTTGCTGGTTGTCAGATGTAACGCAGGAGTTGGATTTACAGGGAAGTCTTGGCCTCCTTCAAATACATTTGGGATTAACAGGCCTGCAAAATAACTCAAAGAATTACAGACTGATTTATCTAACAGGACGATCATGGCTCAAACACAGAATGTGAGTGATGGTACCAATCATTTCTCTTTGCAAACCTGGTTATCTTGAAAAGCAAATTTACTTCACAGCAGCAGCACCTCTAAAGTTTCCTTACTTTATAAACTGCTGATGAGTAGGTATGCTACAGAAGTGAACCAGGTTGCAAATTCTATTAGTAAGCTAAGGTGCGTGTGTGTGTGGGGGTGGGGGGGTAGTATTAACCTGCTGACTAAGCTTAGGTAATCCTTTACAGCTTTTTAAAATAACATATTATGCAACTAATACAGGGCACTCACAAACAATATTTCTAAGGCATCTATATGCTCCATTAAAACTTCTGGGTGTGGTGAAGAAAATGTTCTTGTTACACAAATTCTGGAAATGCCCCTCTTTAAGATGTTTTGAAGAATATGCATTTCCCTGGATTACATCTACTGTCTTCTTTAGTATACTTGTTAACTTTAACAGCCTTAAAGTAGTGTGACGGCCGTGCCCTGGCCCAGGAATCACGGAGTCTCAATCTTCACCACTAACACCAGAGAGGGCATCTCATATAAGAGGAAAGGATAAATACACACAGTCAGGTACAATTTCCCTTAAGTGCACACAGAGGTCACAGTCAGTCTGGGGCTGGATGCTCCCTTGCTCCCCTGGCCCCCAATAAGACTCCCCACTGGCACAGCTATAGGGTCCAGATCTCAGCCTAGCTGGCAAGCTAACCTGCAAGTACCCTCTCTGTCCAACCAGTACTTAATGTCCCTGCCCAGGTAGCTGACACACACACACCTTGAGATAAGTATTTATACAACTTCACAGACACTCCTGGGAAAGGCTGACAGATTCTCCAGCTGTGCCCCTTTACCCAGACTATATGGTAGTAATTACTGCCACTACCAGCTAATAATTATCAGCTACCCAAAGTCCCTTAAAACGGTGTCCTAATTATTACTGTGTAATATTATCCAATTGGTAAGTGTGACTAATCAGTGAAGGTTTATTAGAGTGGCCTTGTACAATAAACTCTATAAATATGCAATGCACTCCAGAGCTAACTTATCTCTACACAAACCAGCCACAGGTAAAAGTTTTTTTAAATATTTAATAAATACTTAAAACACAAGACAATGCTACTACTCCACAGTGTCGCTCAAGAGTTCAGAGATCACACAGAAACTTAAAATAATTCAGTAGTACAGTTGACATAACAGAAAACACTTGTCTAACTTTCTTCTAATTTCCTAGCTATTACTACAAGAAAACCTACATCTGAAATAACTTACTTAAGACACAGGTAGAGTGCTGTTGAGATAAATATAAAGACTTTTCTACAATGCTTAATTTCTGGTTCTCACTGTTTAAATTGAAACTGCAGTTCTGATAAAACATTACATCATTTGTTTACCCTTTCCTGGTTCCCAGGCCACAGAAAATACATTATTTTACACTTACAGCAATAAAGGACATTCCACATGTAAATTCTGGTCATTAACTTTAGCCTTAAAACAACAGGCAGGATGCTTACTCCAGACCCATTGACTCCAAATTCTAACTTCAAAGGACATACAAAACATAATTTTAATTTCAAAAAACATTTGAAATGCTTGGCTTAGTTTTCCTTGCAGCAGATGGCAATGTTGCTACAATCTTGAAGTTCACATTTTACAGTGTTTTCTTTCATTTAAGAAACAAGCCTTTATTTTATATTTATATTTACAAATGCCAGAATTATGTTTCAAATTCTATTTGACTAGGCTGGCAGCCTTCACCCTTCTCTACCAGTCTTCACAAGGAGCATTCAAAATCTTGTTTTTTAAATCCTCAGAAAAATCCTGGTTATACAAATAGGCACATCTCCACAATACAACAGAAGCTGCATTTCTAGAAATTTTGTTCCCATATTTCTACACCAGAGTCACATTAGAAACAATCTCATCGATGCAACACGTCTGTTCAGCAGGCAAAGATATACAGCAAAATTATCTAACCTGTAAGCACACTACAAAATAAACTTCCACATGAAGCCCTGATAATTTAGAATTTTAAAGACTAAAACGAGACTGTGCCAACTCCCCCCAAGCCCAAGATTCTAACTGCTTGCCAATTTTATTTGGTGGTGTAGGGTTAGAAGAGGCAAAGGTACTCCTGTTAGAGATGGCAGCTGGATAAAGTGCAGCTGGGTCAGCTGACAAAGGAGCAAAAGAGTTGCAAGATCTCAGTGCACCTTGCAATTCTCATTCTTAGGAACTGGTTCACTAGCCAAACGGATTTTGCATGCAATTTTACAGACATCTTGTAAAGCTGATAAACAGAGGAGGACAGCCAAAACATTTGGAATCTCATCTTCAATAAGATCATACACACTGCCAATCTCTGGCGTAGCTCCAGATTGATTCCAGTCAAATACATCTCCAAACCTAGTTAGCATCTGTGGAAAGATGCACACTTGCATGTGTTTTTGAACTTGTTCACTTTCCAAAGAATCAGAATGGTTGGACTTGGAAAGTTCACTGCATCAAAGTAGCTATCAAAGCCTGCAGAGCTACACTGATCTCCAGAGAAGGTAGCCCCACAGTCATTCTGAACAGGAACATTGTCTCAGATTATTTGGCTTAACTCTAGCCAAGGAGACCACATCAGTCCTACACATTTTATAACCTGTCTGTTGTATGAAGTGTTTTGCTTTTTCTTATTACAAACTACAGCAGAAGACAAGATATCTGGGGTGAGAGCATTATATCTGGCAAGGTGTCTCTTACCCTAAAGGGTTTGGTTCTCCCATACCTGAACTAGGTACTGGAACAGCCCAGGAAGATGTCTCTGACCCTCTGCACTATAGAGGACTTAGGTTCACACCAGAGTGATGAGGAAAAAGTAAGTGGTCTGCAGACCAGCTGAAGACAACATATAACTGTGCAAGTACACTTACCACAACAGGCGATGCTTGAATGATCACTGCTGCAGTAGCCTTAGCTATATGGGTTCCATCCTGCCAAGGATATAACTGGCCAACTTCCAAAGCTTCGGGGCAACTTCCACATGCTCAAACCATTAGGTAACTTAAGCTCAGCTGTCAAAAAAGTCAGGTTTGAATGCCAGAGAGGCTGAGCCCTGAGCAAACATAACTAGTAGTAAAGATATATATCAGAATGCAGATAAAAGAACATATCTGGCACTGAGGAATTAGGTTTTATGACTGAGTATCAGAGGAAATAAGACACAGAGGCTTTCTGTCCAGACATCACTGGTAACCCCCAAAGGGAAAAAAAGTTGGGGCATTTGTTAGAAAGGCAAAAGACATCACACACTGGAGTGCTTCAAAGGTAGAAAAAACAAAGTTTCCCTAAACTAGGTAGTGTGTAAAGTGGGAATTATAAACTTGTCAATCTCGATTCCTCAATTTAGAACTGTTTGATTGAAGTTAAGAAACATACTTGCAGTGATTTATGCACATGCAGCACTTCCAATATGTGAGCTTTACTCCCCCCTCCCAACAGTTCTGCAGTCATGGATTTATGGAATTAGCATATACATAAAGTGAGGTGTGGGGGGTACAAATACCTCCTCATGGAGGAGAAGTACTGAAACATGCCCTCCTCCCCTACTTTGCAAAAAAATGTTGAGTTTAAGCTTCAATGTTTTTTTTTATTTTATTTTTAAAACAAGAAACATCTTTACTAAACTATCATGTATGACATAGGCAATGTTACATTTACATAAATGAAAATAAACTACAGCTACACAATCTTAGTTGCAAATATACATTTCAAATCATGCCACAACTGTAGCTGCAAACATTATACATCACTTTTAATATATCCAGTCATTGTTAGTAAACCATTACATAGCTCATTCAAATCCTGCTTTCTTTTAATCCTTGTTCCTCCTCTACAAGTGTGTGATCCCATGTTTCCCATTTTTTCCTGTGTAATTTGCTCCTATCCTTTTCTAAAGATCCCAGTTCCAGTTTTAGCTCTGTTACTACCTTCGCTACTTCTAAAGATGGTTTAGACATTGATTATCATTTTCTAGTAACTGCTTTTTTGGCAGCCACCATAATTCGACTCGGCAAGGTCTTACTATGTTTAGGCAATTCTGATTCTGTATCACAGCTCAAAAACATCTCCCTAGTTACTCCAATTTGCTCACCAAGCATCTCTGACACAGCAGTCTGCCAGGAATCTTTAAAGTCTGCCAACTCATTACACTCCCCGAAAATATATGTTCTCAGTTATCTTTCTTCTCCATCACATCTCCAACATTTGCAGTCTACCTGAGGAAAATTTCTTTGCAGTCTGCTTGGCGTATAAAAATACCTATGTAAACACTTCCAGGCAAAGATCCTAAATCTTCTAGATTTTGCTGCATATTTGGAAGTCGTACACATATCCCTCACATTGTTTCTTTGTGAACTGCTTATCTAATCTCTCTTCCCAATCCTTCCTAACCTCCTCGGATTGCTTCTTATAGCCATCATGCAATATTTTATATGCTTTACTACTTAATTCCTTTCTTAGCAGCAACTTCGGTTCTAGATTTTACTAAAAACTCTACTAGTGCTGGTCTTTCATTTAGGACCCCCTAGTCCTTTCTCTTTCCCTATACTTTGATATCAATCCTTGATAGGGAAGGCAATCTCTAGCCTGCAGTCCAAATAATTTCTTGGTATCTTCCCATTCTATTACCTTTCCCTCTCTAGCTATTTTCTCCCAATACTTTGGTTCCTTTACCAGTTTTCTCCAATATATTCCTGCTCCCTCTTACCTTTTGTCTATATCCCTAATTGCAGTCATCCCTATCAGCAGAAAAGTACAGTTTTGTACCTACCATAAATGCAGATGTTCGAGTGTTCACCCTGCTGCAGTCATCACACTTGGGTTATCCAGTCGTCAGGCGGTCCTGCAGTCGGACGGAATTCCAAAGTCTTGGTCCGGCATCAGTTGCTGTCGCCTCTTCCCTGACGTCAGTGCGCCAGGGGTATATATAATGCAACCGACGCCATTTTCTTCAGTTTTTCTTGCCCCAGATGTCAGGTGCCCCCAAAAAGGTGGTCAGAATTAGTACCAAATGGAGTGAACACTGCACAAACACAAAATCCCTTCAGCTATAAGCAAATACATCAGTAAGGCATAGAAGAGATTTAGCCAGTAGATCAGAGGGGATGGAGGGAGGGTAACCTGGACTGCAGCAGGGTGAACACTCGAACATCTACATTTATGGTAGGTACAAAACTGTACTATGTTCATCGTGTTACCCTGCTGCAGTCATCACACTTGGGTTGAATCCCAAAGCTAAGGTAGGGAGGAGGTATCATAGAGGGTTAGTGGAGGCAATAAGGCCCTTCAGAACTGCAGTGGCGAAGCCCGCCCTGGACTTAAGAGTAAAGAGGCAAGTGATAGTGTTTGGTAAAGGTGTGTACTGAACTCCAAGTTGCAGCTTCTAAAATTTCCTTGGTTGGAACCCCCTTGAGAAAGGCTGTAGAGGCAGCTGTTGCCCTGGTAGAGTGGGATCTAATGGTAGTAGGAACTGGTTTCCCATGATGGGTATAGCAGAAACGTATGCAATGACCTATCCATTTAGAAATGGTTTGCTTAGCTATAGCTTTCCCTTGAGAAGCTGTAGCATAGGATACAAAGAGCTGGTCAGTTTTTCTGAAAGCCTTAGTTTTGTCCAAGTAGTAACGAAGCTGCCTGTGAATGTCCAAGGAATGCAGGAGTCTCTCACCTTTGTTCTGTGGATTGGGGAAGAAGGTGGGGAAGTGGATGGTTTGATTTAAAGCTACACTGGAAACCACCTTAAGCATAAAGGAAGGATTAGTTCGTAGAGAAACTCTGTCTTGATGAAAAATTAGGAAAGGTTCCACTGCCATTGGTGCCTCTAGCTCTGAGACTCTCCTAGCTGAAGTTATTGCTAGGAGCAGGGCAGTCTTCCATGATAGGAACTGAAGATCTGCAGAGAAAGCTGGTTCAAACGGAGGTAGCGTTAGTTTTTCCAGAACAAAGTTGAGGTCCCATATTGGTGTAGGAGCTCTCCTGGATGGTCTAATGTTTTTTGCCCCTCTAAGGAACTGCCTTAGAAGAGTATGTGAAAATAAAGGTGGATCAGTGTTGTAGTGAGCTGAAATAGCTGAAGCATGGATTTTAACTGAGGAAAAGGAAAGTCCTTTGTGCAACATCTCAGCTAAATACTGTAGAATGTGAGGCATGTGAGGCTGAATTGTGTCTTGGCCTTTAGCTTGGTTCCAGGCACAAAACCTTTTCCATTTGTCCAAATAAGCCTTCCTGGTGCTTGGCCTCCTGGCTTCCAGAATAACATCCAGAACTGCTTGTGAAAGAGGAGCTGGTTGGATGTTTAGTTGATTTGCCATCAACTATTGAGCTGGCTGTGAAGAATCTGTTTGTTTTGTTGTGTGAGCAAACGGGGTATTTGAGGCAATATCCATGGTGGGCTGTGGGCCATATTTTTCAATAGCGGGTACCAGTGCTGGCGTGGCCAGTCTGTGGCTATGAGAATCAGTCATGGTCTCTCCTTTTTGACCTTCAAAAGAACCTTTGTGAGGAGAGGTAATGGAGGGAAGGCATATGCTGTCAGGTTTTTCCAACTGAAAGAGAGAGCATCCACTTTCCAAGCTTGATGGTGAAATGTCCTTGTACAAATTTTGTGAGTTGGTAGTTTTGAGGACTGGCAAACAGGTCTATGTTTGGAAGGCCCCATTTTTGAGTTATCATTGCAAATATTTGTGGATCTAGTTTCCACTTGTGGGATCTTTGATGTTTCTGCTGAGGCCGTCTGCCAATGTGTTCTTCTGTCCTGGCAGGAATTGAGCTTGTAACTGGACTTGGTAGGCCAGAGCCGTGTTCTACAAGATCATTGCTTGCCTGCATAGAGGGTAGGAATGTGTACCCCTTGTTTGTTTATGTACCACATTACTGTGGTGATGTCCGTCTTTATTGCAAGTTGTCCTGGATGTAATAGATCCTTGAAGGCTGTCAGAGCTTTCTGTACAGCTAGCATCTCTTTTTGATTTATGTGCAGATTTCTTTGATCTGCAGTCCATAGGCCTTAAATGCATTGTCCTGTCATGTGTGCCCCCCAGGCGTAGTCTGAAGCATCTGTTGTGATAGTTTGCCTGGCTGGGGGCAAGGTGAAAGGCTGACCCTTGTTGAGGTGACATGCCTGTGACCACCATAGAAATCCTGTTGTAGGCAGGGAATGAGAGATATCATTGTGTCCAAGCTGTGGCTGTGTTGAGACCATACGCTTTTTAGGTGCCACTGTAATTTCCTCATATGCAGCTTTGCAAATGGTATTATTAGTATGCAAGATGCCATGAAGCCCAAAGCCTGCAGAATTTTTCTTGCAGTTAATTGGGTCTTTGTTGCCATTGTCT
The DNA here is from genome assembly GCF_019279795.1 of Protopterus annectens. Lineage (NCBI taxonomy): Eukaryota > Metazoa > Chordata > Ceratodontiformes > Protopteridae > Protopterus > Protopterus annectens. The sequence continues at coordinate 762,582,732 of NC_056725.1, read as the reverse complement.
TGAAATATTGAGTCAGTTGTAATTGTTTGTCTGGCGTAAGATAAGCCTTCTGGGCCATTGTATTCAAGCTGGTACCCAGGAATGTCATTTTTTGTGAGGGTACTAGTTTTGACTACTTTTCGTTTACTGTGCACCCCAGACAGTTTAGTAGATGCTTTACAAAGGCCAGATGATGTAAGAGAACGTCTTTGCTTTCTGCTTGGATGAGGCAGTCGTCCAGGTATGGATATATTCGAATTCCTCTTTGTCTGCAGTATGCAATTACTGGTGCCAGGCATTTTGTGAAAACTCTGGGCACTGTAGATAAGCCAAAGGGCAGTGCAGAGAATTGGTAATGGGTTGAACCTGCAATGAAACGGAGGTATCTTCTGCAACTTTGTCTGATAGGGACCATGCAGGTATGCCTCCTTGAGGTCCAATGTTACTAGCCATGCTTCCTTGCCCAACATGGGAAGTAGCTGCTGTAGTGTTAGCATCTTGAATTTGGGTACTTAGTGTTTAGAATTGAAAGGTCCAGAATTGGTCTCCAGGCATTGTCCTTTCTGGGCACTAGAAAGAGTCTTGAGTAAAATCCTTGGCCTTAGCCTCGAGTAGGTACCAGTTGAATGGCTCTCATGTCCATGAGAGCTGTAATTTGCTTTTGTGCCTCTGCCCATTGATTTTGTGGCAGGTTTGGCATTCCTCTTTTCATTGGCAAGGTGTGGAAATGCAATCTGTATCCTCATGAAATTATGTCTAGGACCCATTTGTCCTTTGTGACAATGTGCCAGTTGTCTGCAAAAAGTGCGAGTCCCCCCCCCCCCAAGGGGGCTGCCAAGAGCGTATTACTTGGCCAGATGAGGTGCAAGTCATTGAGTTTGCCTTCTGGTGGATTGAGACCTGTCTTCTCCTCCCTTCTGTGTTGTAGTGCCCCATTGGCGAGGTTTATACTGGGCTTGTGGTTGTCCTCTGCCCCTTGGGCGTCTGTATTTACCCCTCTGCAGTCTGTCAGTGGCTGGAAAGGACCAATTTTTTGTTGGCCAGTTTCTGCTGAAGCGAGGGGGTTGTACTTATAGGAAATCTTTGACTGTCTGCAAAGATTTTGCCTTATCTTTCATTTTCTTTAAAACTTCTTCTGCTTTAACTCAAAAAAGAACATCCTGCTGTAAGGGAGTATCTAGTAGTTTTGCTTTAACATGATCAGGCAGAGTTTGTTCCTTTAACCAAGCATGCCTACATATAACAGACCCAGTGACAGCTGCTCTGCAGGAGGCCTCCAAAGAATAAAACCCACATTGTAAGGTATGTTTTCCCACCTGCTCAGTGGCGTGCAACAGATCCTGTACTTCTTTCAATTCAGATTGTTGAGGGAGAGTGGTTATTCTTTGCTTTAACTGAGAGATTAGAAATTGCTGATACTTAAGCATGTGAAATTGACAATTCAGTGCCCTCATAGCTAGTGTGGCTGAGGTGTAAACCTTTTTCCCCCACCTGTCTAGTGCTCTGGAATCCCTCTCAGAAGGTACTGGGTTTTTAGCCATAGAAGCCTTAGCCCCCTTGGGACCCTGGGAGATGGTCTCTGGGTCAGCTACTGGGCTTTTGTAAAGAAATTTGTGGGAATCAGGCACTCTGTAGTATCTGTCAGGCTTAGCCGGAGCAGGAGGTAGACAGTCTGGGTTGAAACTGGATTCTAAATAGACATCATCCACAATGTCCAAAACTGGTGGGATGGCAAGTGGTCTGTGTTGGGGGTGTAAAAGAAACTCTCTGAGCCTTTTCTTTGAATCAGAGTAGTCCTGACCTTCCCAGTGAAAATGTTCCCTCATAGTGTGTAAAGTTTCCCCAAAGGAATAGTCTTCAGGAGGAGAAGCTGAGGGAATAGAGTCCTCAGCATCAGAATCTTCATAAGGAGAGAAGGAATAATCTTGGTCCTCAGAGGAGTCTGAAGAAATGGACATTTGCTCAGAGGATGCATAATTTTCCTCTTGTCTAGGACTTTTGTCAGGAGAGGGCTGGGAACCGCTGATTAAAGAGATCAAATCTTCAGCCATTTTGAGCATCTGTTTCTTAGGCATAGGGCCTTGAACAGGAGACTGAAGTGCAGTCCTCTTAGATTTAGAAGGAGTCTTTGACTTAGAAAACGTTTTAATGGTGAGAGTCGTCGGTCTGAAAACGCCTTCAGAAACCGATGGCGTTTCTGTAGCACCGAAGTCTTTTGAAGCAAAGTCGTCAGAAGGGCCTGAAGTAAAAGGCTGTGTCGGCCTGGTACATTCAGTCAAAATTTCCATAGCTGTCTCGGGTTCCAGATCTGCGGTAGTCAGGGGCTGCGTCGGAGCCTCACTGAGGTCTGGAGAACCGGAGACCGGATCAGCCGAGGCCTCGGAATCTGGCTTAGGCCTGGGCTCTGTCCTTATCCCTGCGTTTTTTGTGCACGCCAGTAGTCGGTTGCTCCGACGGCATGGTGTAGTTAAATTTCCTACCGAAGTAGTGTCGTGCGAAATCAAAGCGTCTTATAATAGTACGCTTATTAAACCTAGCACAAAACCGACAAGAAGTGATGTCGTGGTCTGGGCCTAGGCAAGGTATGCAATAAGAATGAAAATCCTTATGAGGTATTTGCTTCTCACAAGAAATACAATTGTTAACTTTTTCTGACCTCTGTCTGAGGCAAGAAAAGTTTCCCCAATGGGGTACTTAGCTTTATAGAAGACTTTGGTCTGAAATTCAAATTCGAAAATCTCAGGAGTCGGCCGACCGGCACTTGCGAACTGCTTCTGCTTCGGGCACCACGCGGCAAGAAAGACTGAAGAAAATGGCGTCGGTTGCATTATATATACCCCTGGCGCACTGACGTCAGGGAAGAGGCGACAGCAACCGACGCCGGACCAAGACTTTGGAATTCCGGCCGACTGCGGGACCGCCTGATGACAGGATAGCCCAAGTGTGATGACTGCAGCAGGGTAACACGATGAACATCTCCTTTCTCCATTCCCATGTTGGCTTAGTTCTCAGAAGACCTTCTGCTACTTCATTAATATAATATTCTGTATGATTATTGGTGTTCTCCTTAAGGGTCTGCATCCAAAATCCTAGTCTCTGTTACATCAGCTCCCCCCCCCCCCATTTCATCATCATCTCTTTCCACTTTGAATTATAGTTTCCTGCTTGCGTTATGTATGAGCCTTAACTTTGTTAATCTGAAATACTCCAACTCAGGTAACCACAATCCACCCTGTTCTACTGGAAGAATAAGCTTATTCCCCTTATAGGTTCATAGATTAGTACTAAGCCAACTGCCCTTGTGAGCCATTTTAAGCCTAGCCAATTATCCCTTGTGAGACTCAAACCCTGCACCTTGTGTTTGCAAGGGAAACATCTTAACCATTAGGCCACCCTCCCAACCCCTTGACGCTTGGCATCTCCTCCCCCCAGATAAAATCCTTCAGCTTTTTATTAATTGCTATCCACAAATTCTCTTCAGGTTGATGAAAATATGCCTGACCTGTGTAAAAGACTAAAGAGACTAAACATTTTAACTGCTTGTATCTTACTATCAATATCCATATAACAAGAGCTTCCATTTTCTCAGGTTTTGTATTATCTTTTCTTTAGTCTCTTCCCGCATATCCTTAGCTGCCACACTGGCATCATTCATCATCTATACTCCTAAATATTTGACTTTATCATGTCTCTATAAATATGGATATTGCTGAACCAATTCATATATGGGTACATAATTTAGGACTATTGCTTTTGTTTTAGCTTCGTTAATTTTACATCCTGAAAAGGTTTGAAACTATCTCAAATGTTCCACAGCACTGTAACCCTTCTGGTTTTGTCAGGTATAAAATAATGCCATCTGCAAACAGAGCCAACTTTTCTTGACTACCATACCAATTATATCCTTGAATTTGAGTCCCTTACGTTCTTTGCCAGTGGTTCAAAATATAATGAAAATAAAGGAAAGAGAGTGGACACCCTTGCCTGGTTCCTCTGCTCAAGATCATCAGAGAGGACCCCACCCACTTAAATTTTCACCTCTGATTCCTCATATATCCTCCAATCAATCTTATAATTTGATCAGGGAATGCAAATGCTTCCATTGCTCTGCTCATAAAATCCCAGCTTACTCAGTCAAATGCTTTTTCTGCATCAAGATCCACAGACAACAGTGGTATTTTCTTACATTCTGCTTCCCTCTGGATCATCACTGTTTTGTTTACGTTGCCAAATATTTGTCTCCCCTCCACAAAACCACACTGAGCCACATCTATCAATTTTCGCTCACATTTGCCATTCTTTTAGCTATTACAAACAATTTATAATCATGATTTAGTATTGAAATGGGCCTGTATGAAGCTGGATCTTTTCCCTCTAAGTGTTACAGCCACTACCACTTTCTTCCAGGATGCTGGTACTTCTTCCTCTTAAAATACTGTTAAACAAAACCTTCCAGATCTTTACCAGTTTTTTTTTCCCTCCTAGCTTCCAGACTTCTACAGGAATACCAGCTACTCATGGAGACTTCCTGTAGACTGGTTGTACATCACCAATTGAGCTTCTCCCTCTAACCTTGGCATATTTAATTCTTCCCTAAACATTTCCATTTGTACCCTTTCTTGAGTTCTATATTCTCTGCTTTATACAGTATTTCATAGAATTTCCGAAATATTTCTAATACTTAAACAGGATCCCTATCTTTCCTTACTATAGGCTCCCTAAGCTTGATGACAGCCCTTTCTACTTTCTGTTGCAGAGTCGTTGGCTAAAAGTGTGTGTGCTCTACTGTTATTATCAAAAACAGTTGCTCAACAGCAATCTTTCTAAACTCGTGCATATCAAGGTAATGCCTTATTTTCTGAAATATTCCCCTATTTGCAACACTAATATTTTTCAATCCCTCTAAATAAATTCTTGTTACTTCTTAACCATCATCTCCCTTTCTTTTATTTCCACCCCGTTTTTACATTCCACTTTAATTTTATCCAACTCCCTAGCTATATTTTCAGAAGAAGTTTCTATCTTCTCTTAACAGCTCATTAATAACTTCCACAACCCATTCCTTAAATTCATCTCTTTTCCAGCAGATAGGTGGCAAAGTGCAAGTGTCTCATTTTTATTTCAGTTATTATTGGCACATGATCTGAAATATTTATTGGGTGCATATCAAGCACTTCAATTAAATGCACATATGTTCCTGTGAAATGTAATGTAAATTCTGCCTAGATTACTCCAGTTTTTGCATCTTGGGGAATATGTAAATTCACTCCATATTCCTAGTAGTGCATTCACATCTTCCATGCCAAATACTTTCATAAATGTCTTTAAAAATCTACCCTCCTTTGTTACATTTTCCTTTCTGACCCCCCCCCCCAGTCTAATGTCATCAATTAAAGCCATAGAAAAGAAGGCTAAAGAAGTGGACACAGATCTTGAGTGTGTTTCAGTGGTTGTGGTAGAGTCAAGCACTTTTGCTTATAAACATGAGAGATACAGCCAGTCAACCACCTAGCTAAAGTATTCATGATATGCTTTGACCCATATTGGTCCTAGAACATGAAATAAACAACTGATCCAATTTCCTCAAATATTTGGTCCAATGAAGATAGAAGCATAACTGCCTGTGTACATACAACAAAAGGAACATGCATTTTCCTTTATTCTGAAAGGAGACTGGGAGATTACTACTCTGAGTGAAGTCTGAGAAGCTACTTTACGTTAAAAAAGGACTGGTGTGCAAAGTAGCTTTGTCCTTATGGAAAATATAAAGAAGTTGGCAAGAGGGCTTGGAGCTTTAACACCCCTGTAGCTGAAGTAATGGCCACCAGGAAAAGGGTATTCAGAGTCAGAAATTTTAGTTCCACCTTGGCAAGTTCAAAAGGAGCTTGGGTCACGGCTTGCAGCAAAACAGTCAACTCCTCAAGAGGAGTAGGGCCCTTAAATGGAGGTCTACAAAGAAAGGTACCTCTAAAGAAGGCTTTGAATAATTTGAGCGAGGCTAAAGAAGCACGATTCTCTCTCTCTCTCTCATGGAAATTTGGGATGGCCACTAATTGAATTTTAACAGCAAAATAACTAGGTTGGTTATGGAAAATGGAGGCGAGGAATTCAAACACTGCTGATATAGAAGTAAATGGATCTAGACTTCTTTCTGAAGCCGATATGGAAAATTTTTTCCACTTATTTTTGTAAACGTTCCTAGAAGACATTTTCTGAGAACAGATAAGATAAGATAAGATGAAAGCCTGGCCTAACGACATCATTGGCAGTGAAGAAACCAAGCGGTTAGTTTTAGGGCTCAAATATCCAAATAAGGCATTCTGGACAGATGAGACAACAGATATGGATTTGGTTGCAGCACCAAAGGAGGGTGCACCAGATGAGGCCAGGGATAATGAAACCACACCTGCCAAGGCCCAAAAAGGGGAAATGAGGAAGACCTTCATCTTCCATTGTAATATTTTCTGTAAAAATTTTGGAATCAAGGGAGTTGGTAACCAGGCATGTATGAAAACACAGGGCCAACTGTGAGTCACAGCATCTCCTGGGTACTTCCCCTGCAGGGGGAATCAGAGCAAAGAGCTTCCTGCATTTAGGAATGATAGCAGAAGCAGACAGACTGCAGCATGGTTGGCCCAAATGAAGAAAGATTTGTGTCACCACTGTTGGGTTGAGAGAACACTTGTGAAGTAGCAGAACAGATCTGCTCAGTCTGTCTGCTAGAATGTTGGACTTTACCAGAATGTGCACTGCCATCAGAAAGTGGTTGGAAGATATTACCCACTGCTTGCCACACTATCATCACTTCTCCAATGGGTAGCAGGGCTGTCTCCTTTGTTTGTTGATGTACCAGCCTACTGACATTGTCTGTCTGGACACACATCACCCTTAAAGGAAAGGCATCCAGAAAAGCCTGCAGAATTAGGAGGACTGCCCTCATCACTATGACACTGATGTGAAGATTGGCCTCTGATGGGGACCCTGTGCCTTGGACCATCTTTCCCAGGTAATGCCTCCCAACACCAGTTGTGAAGCTTCAGTAAATCATGGCTTGTGGAGAGGGAGGAACAAAAGGATAACCCCAAAACACCTCTGGAGACAGAATTCAGCAATTTAGATGATTTCTGCAAATAATTTTTAAGTGTATAAGAAAGGTCATGTGGTTGGGTCTACTGGACCACTGCACCTCAAGTGCACACTGTAACACTCGTATAATATCCTGCCAAGGGGAACAAAGTAATGGAGGCTGCCATTGATCCTAGAAGTTGAAGAACTAGTCTGACAGGCGGCGTCCAATAGGAAAGAAACTGTAGCGTCTGATTTCTTAGGGAAAGGAAAGGCACTATTAGTAAAAAGTATTTAAATCTAAATATCACAAATTGCACCAGCCAGAACCATGAATCACATTCCAAATTCTTTAAATCGGCAAATTAAACATATGTGGTAATGTTGGGGACAGCAGGGGGATTGTGGGTAAGGGGAGCCTCAGCTATGGATCCTAAAGTGTGAAAGCATCCAAAGTTGAATCACAGGTCATATCAGAGGCCCTTCAACATCAGATCAGGAGAGCACATTAAGCAGAGAAATGTTTGTGATGTATCCGATTCTTTTTCAAATAGCCTGGATATCACTTTTGTTGAAGACGTGTTTGGTGCTTTTTCTGGTGTTACCAAGTTACTTTTTAAAACGGCTCAGAAACTCTCTCAAGATTTCAAAGATGCTGTGGGTGAGTTCAAAAATAAAGTTTTCAAATTGGAAAAGAAACTTTTAAAGTACAAGTCATGGGAATAAGAAATGCATTATCTGGAGCACTGTGTGTCAAGCAAGTTCCGTTTTGACTTAGAAAAGACAAGTTCCCTAATGAAGTGGGATTACGTGACTTACTGTATCATAAGCTTGTAAAACATTTCAATGAGACTGGTATTTTTCTATTATGTAGATTTTAGATGGGAATCATAATAAAACAGTAGAGTTGGAATATGAAATTAATTGTATGCCATAATAAACAGTGATCAACATTTTAGTTTGGCTCAAGACATATATGACAGGATTTTAAAGTTAAAAGGCATGTTGCTACAATTATTAAAAGGAAAGAGACAAAATACTTAGGGATGCTTAGGCTTATTGTGAAGGTACAGCATATGTAAATAAAAAGCCTTAAGTTTGCCCAGACTACAGAAAATATTAAAGATGGTCCTACTGATGCTTTGGTTAATAGCCGAAAAGAGTTAGTAACGCTTGTATTTCCGCTCCTTTAACATCCATCAAATCATATGCTGAAGTTTTAAACAATGAAAATACGGAAGGTTTTTCCTCTTCACCAGTCTTGTCTCTGGCTCATTTTTTTCCAAAACAAATTAAACACAACAAAAAAGATACAGCACCAAAATTTCAGGAGCAAAATGAGAGGGAAAGGATGGAGGATGGGAAAGAAAAGATAACTGACAATTTTCAAGTGTTTAATCATAGTAATTTCTCTCTTAATTTTCAACATTAGTCTTTTTAGAAAGGGTTTGTCATTTATTCCATTAAGCAGAGTCAATATTGTGAAGGTTATGGTCGATTTCAAGCTCTGTGTATGAAAGCTAAAATTAAATTCTATTACAACTGATTTGCAGAAATTCACAATGAGACTAATCTATGCCTTTCGGCTTTTCCTGGTTAGGGGTCGCCACAGCGGAACTCCAGTCCGCTAATGATTGGCAGTGGATTTTTACAGTGCCGAGTTGCCAGCCTGATGCCCAACCTTCAAAGAAGGCACACCCATTCATGCACACACCTACCTGCATGTCTTTAGACATCACTCGACTGCGGTGAGGACATGCAGACTCCACACAGAAGGCGCTCCAGCCAAGAATCGAACAGGAGAACCTCTTGCTGTGAGGCAGCAATGATAACTGCAAAAGAGAAGTACATTTAATTCTGCTTTACACAGTACACTACAAGTTTTTCAGGATGTATGTTGTTGTATCTTTCGGCTTTTCCCGGTTAGGGGTCGCCACAGCAAAACTCCGGTCCGCTAATGATTGCCAGTTGATTTTTACGTGCCGAGTTGCCAGCTCTGATGCACAACCTTCAACGAAGGTACGCCCATTCACGCATGTCTCCACACAGAAGACGCTTTAGCTGAGAATCGAACAGGACAACATCTTACTGTGAGGCGACAACACTACTGCAGCACCGCCATGTATGTGAAGATTTTAAAATCTAAATGGCAATAAAATCCAGTTTAATAATCTGACCTCTGCTGAAAGTGTTGTTTTAAGAGAATTTGCAGAAAAACAAGATTTGAGAATCATGAAGACATTTAAAGGTAGTGGGGTAGTTATTATGAATGTCAAAGATTTATGTTGATGCCATTAATCTTATTGTTCTCGTTATAATTATTACTGTTTTGATGAAATCAATAAATTATTACCACGGTGGTGCAGTGGTTAGCGTTGCCGCCTCACAGCAAGAGGTTCTCTGGTTCGATCCTCAGCTGGGGTGCCTTCTGTGCGGAGTCTGCATATCCTCCCTGTGGTCGCGTGGGTTTCCTCCGGGTGTTCCGGTTTCCTCCCACATCCCAAAGACATGCTGTAGGTCGATTGGGCCGTCTAAATTGGCCCTAGGTGTGAGTGTGCCTTCTGTGGAAGGTTGGGCGCCGGGCTGGAAACTCGACACCGTAAAACTCCACTGCCAATCATGAGCAGACAAGGTGGTCCGCTGTGGCGACTCTTAACCGGGAAAAAGCCGAAAGAAGAAGCAGCAGAAGATATGGATCAAGGAAGCATCGATTTTACTATGATTTTTTTGAAGGTAGATTTTCCTAAAATAGCGAGATTTTTTGGTATCCCTAAGACACAAAGATAGGACACAACTCTCATTTAGACATATTACAGCTACTGACTTTTATAAAACTGAACCTATTTCAGTATATCTTGATTCAATTTTAAATCCAGTAGTACAGAAGTCATATGTTTTTCTGAGGGACTCTTGGTTACTTTTGGACATTCTACATAATTTTGCACTTGATAGAGAAAATTGTTTAATTACTTTCACTTCACACTAACATTGTTCAAAACACTGGTATTGATTTTAATAGAAATCATTTAAGTAAATTAACAGATTTTTCTCATTCGTGAACACCATTTGTTTTTTGAATGTGGTTCTTAATTTTTTTCCATTTGTGACTGTAGATATTGTGTACAGGAAAAAGGAGTTGCTAGGGGGAAAGGGTGCTCCTTTTGCAAATCTGGTTATGAGTTGGTGGAAGCAAGAACTTCTTATTAGACATCCACTTTTTAAGAATGTACACATTTACCAAAGTTAAACAGATGATTTGTGTTTAAAACAGGAAGGTAATGTACAGACCTTTGAACCACTATTTTAATTTGTAAGCAATTCTACTAATTTTTTAACATTCACTTACTGTGCAAGAGGGCATTATTAGTATTTTGGATGTGCTGGTTTCTATTAATACTCACAAAAACGTTCCAGAGCAAGACAGAAAATCTACTTTTGTATGAACAGCCAACATCTTTTTTTCTTAAAAAAAAAAGGATGTGGTAAGGGGACAATTTGTAAGGTTAAGCAGACTAATTAGCGATGACTCAATTTTTGTGATTCAGATGTTCTGGCTTAAACGCTCATTCTTGGAAAGATGTTATTCTAGTGACTTTTTTACCTCTATTGTACAAGTAATTTTGAAGAGACATTCAATTTTAAACCTATTTTGAGATATTGTTATAATTTTAAGGATGGTAATCTAAAACTACTGACAACTATTCTAACGATTTATTTTACTACCCATTTCCTGTTATAGTCATGAACCTATTAGAAACATTATTCATAATAACTGGAAAATCAGTATAGGTAAAAAGAGTACTGTGGGTAGTAAGCCTACTTTTGGATACTGAAGAACATACAAAAGCATTTTTTGAAATGAAGCAGTCTAATTTTGATTTTTCCAACACACAAAGTCGTGCTTTGGGACATTTCAATTGTCAACATTGTAAATATTGTAGATAGGTCTATGAAATTGCTTGTGTTACTTTACAGTACAATAATATTCAAATCTGGACTAAAAGTAGATATAGTTGTTACACTCTGAGTTGTGTATTTAGCCTTTTGTGAATTCTGTCCTAGTTTTTAAGTGGGCAAATAATACCCACATTTGCGAACAAGTTACGCTATTAAAAACAAGGATTCAAAAAATGCATTGGCCAAACATGCACTTGGATGCTGGAATTAAAAAAAAATATTTTTTTTTGTCTTGGACAATGTAGCTATGTCTCCTTTCATTGGTGACTTCGATACTAAGCTTAAAGTATCGTGGCAGATACATTTTTCTTCTGATAAACTTCCAGGTTTAAACCACATTATAAACATTAAATGTTAAATGTTTTTAAAAGGAAGAAGACAACAGTATTTTATTACTGTCATATTTTAGATTTAAAATTGAAAAGTTATTGTATGCTATTTATTGTATTTTTATGTCTCAGTGTAAGAGAAACAAGGGTCTTTTTTCTAATGAAGTTCTAAAGTTCACATTAAAGAAAGAAAGCTCAAAAAAGTTATGCAGGAAAGAAAAAAAGCATGGAAAGAATGGCAACAATATAAAAGGTACAGTTTTGTACCTACCATAAATGTAGATGTTCGAGTGCTAATACAGCTGCAGTCATAACAGATGGGTTCTCCTGCAGTCAGGCGGGTCCTCGGTCGGCCGAATTCCAAAGTCTAGGTCTGGCGTCGGCTGTCGTCGCTTCTTCCCTGACGTCAGTGCGACGGGGTATAAAAGAACCAGCAGACGCCATTTTCTTCAGGTTTTCTCACCCCAGATGTCAGGTGCCCCCAGAAGGAAGGCAATACATAAATTTATGTAATAATGCAGTGCAATATAATAAAAACTGTAGTTGCAAGCAAATACACCATAAATGAATACCCCAATCAAGTTGTATGAGGAGGTGTTAGCCAATAGGCCTGTCCCAAGAGGGGAAGGAGGGAGGGAAACCTGGACTGCAGCTGTATTAGCACTCTAACATCTACATTTATGGTAGGTACAAAACTGTACTATGTTCATCGTGCATACAGCTGCAGTCATAACAGATGGGTAGAATCCCAAAGCTAAAAAAGGGGTGGTAGGCACTAGGTGGAACTAGGAGGAGCCAGGATGCCCTGCAAGACTGCAGTGGCAAAGCCTGCTCTAGTTTTGGAGTATAATGGTAGGTGGTAGTGCTTGGAGAAGGTATGCACAGAACTCCAAGTGGCTGCTTCTAAAATATCTTTGGTAGGAACTCCTCTGAGGAAAGCTGCAGAGGTAGCTGTGGCCCTTGTGGAGTGAGATCTGATGCCTGCAGGCACAGTTTTACCATGAAAAGAGTAACAAAAGCGTATGCAGTGGGCTATCCATTTTGAGATTGCCTGTTTGGAAATTGGCTTCCCTTGAGCTCCTATAGCATAGGACACAAAGAGTTGTTCTGATTTTCTGAAAGGCTTTGTTCTGTCCAAATAATAACGTAGCTGTCTGTGGATGTCCAAGGAATGTAGTAGTCTCTCCCCTTTGTTTTGAGGATTAGGGTAAAAGGTAGGTAAGTGAATAGCCTGATTCAAAGCTACCCTGGATACCACCTTTGGCATAAAGGACGGCCTGGTTCGTAAGGAAACTCTGTCCTGATGGAAAATGATGAAAGGCTGCACAGACATGAGGGCTTGTAGTTCCGATACCCTGCGAGCTGAGGTGATAGCCAGAAGGAAGGCTGTTTTCCAGGACAAATATTGCAAATCTGTTGAGGCAGCTGGCTCAAAAGGAGGCAAGGTCAGCTTTTCTAGAATGAAATTGAGGTCCCAAGCAGGTATTGGTTTGTTTCCTTGGGGGTTTTATATTCTTAGCCCCTCTGAGGAACTGTCTTAAGAGGGGATGAGAGAATAAAGGAGGATCAGTGTTGTATTCTGCAGAAATTGCTGAGGCATGGATTTTGATGGAGGAGAATGAAAGTCCACTGCTTACCAGCTCAGCTAGATACTGTAATATTTGAGGTAAATTCAGTATTCCAGGATTCTGGCCCTTTTTCTCATTCCAGGCACAAAATCGCTTCCATTTTGCGGAGTAAGCTTTCCTAGTAGAAGGCCTTCTGGCCTCCAAAATGACATCCTGCACCTCCTTGGAGAGTAGGGTCTGTTGTGAAGTTAAGGAATCTTCCATGCGGCCAGATTGAGTGTTTTCAGCTGACTGTGAAGAGTTTTGAAGCTGTGCTGAGTCAGAAGAAGAGGCATTAGAGGTAGGGTCCATGGTGGGGAATGCGTCAGGCTCCCCAGGAGTGGGTACCAGTGCTGTCTTGGCCAGTCTGGAGCAATGAGAATCATCTTTGGTCTGTCTGCTTTGGTTTTTAATAGAACTTTGGGCAGCAGAGGAAGAGGTGGAAAGGCATAAACTGTCATTGTTGTCCAACTGAAAGAGAGCGTCCACTCTCCAGGCCTGTGGATGAAAAGTCCTTGAGCAGAACTTTGTCAATTGGTGATTTTTGTGGGAGGCAAAGAGATCTATGTCTGGCCTTCCCCATGCTTGAATTACTTCTGTAAAAACTTGAGGGTGCAACTTCCATTCGTGTGGGTCTGTCATATTTTTGCTTAGGTTGTCTGCCAGCGTGTTTTCCTTGCCTGGCAAGTACTGTGCTTGAAGTTCAATTTGTAATTCCAGAGACATGTTCCAAAGTGACATGGCCAGCCTGCATAGGGGGTATGAATGGGTTCCTCCCGGTTTGTTTATGTACCACATTACTGTGGTGTTGTCTGTCCTTATCAATAGTTGGCCTGGATGCAGAAGGTCTTTGAAAGCTATAATAGCATTTATTACTGCTAGCATTTCCTTTTGATTGATGTGTAGGTGCATTTCTTTTTGGGACCATTTGCCCTGAATGCACCGATCTGTCATGTGCGCCCCCCAGGCGTAGTCCGAGGCGTCTGTTGTGATGACTTGATTTGCTTGAGGCTTGCAGAATGGGAGACCTGTGTTTCTTTGGCATGCTTGAGCCCACCACAGAAATTCCTTTTGAAGACATGGAATCAGTGGTATTATTGTTTCCAAACTGTGGCTGTGTTGAGACCATAGGTTTTTCAGGTACCACTGAAGTTTCCTCATATGCAGCTTTGCACATGGGATTAAGTAGGATGCAAGATGCCATGAATCCCAGAGCCTGCAGGATTTTCCTTGCAGTCAGCCTGGTGAAATTTGCTAGTTTTCTGAAGTATTGAGTTATTTGCCCCTGTTTCTCTGGCGTGAGGTAGGCCATCTGGGTGTTTGTGTCCAAGATGGAACCCAGGAAAATTATTTTTTGTGAGGGTATTAGCCTTGATTTCTTTTTGTTGACTGTGTACCCCAGAGAATTCAACAACATTATTACAAAAGCCAGATGTTTTAGAAGTATGTGCTTGCTGTCCGCTTGGATCAGGCAGTCGTCCAAATATGGGTATATTTGTATCCCTTGAAGTCTGCAGTAGGCAATTACTGATGCCAGGCATTTCGTGAATACTCTGGGCGCAGTAGATAAGCCAAAGGGCAACGCAGAGAATTGATAATGGGTTGAACCTGCAAGAAATCTGAGGTATCTTCTGCAATTTTGTCTGATTGGGACATGCGGGTATGCCTCCTTGAGGTCCAATGTTACCAGCCAAAACTCCTTGCCCAGCATGGGAAGAAGCTGCTGTAATGTGAGCATCTTGAATTTTGGCACGAGTAAAAATGTGTTTAGGATGGATAGATCCAAAATAGGTCTCCAATCTTTTCCCTTCCTTGGTACCAGGAATAGTCTGGAATAAAAACCTTGACCTTGTTCTTGAGTAGGTACCTCTTGAATAGCTTTCATGTCCATGAGATCTGAAATTTGTCTTTGTGCCTCTGCCCTTTGATTGTGTGGCAGGTTTGGCATGCCTCTCTTTTGTGGAAGGGTGTGAAAATGGAATCTGTAGCCACTGTTTATAATGTCCAGGATCCATTTGTCTTTTGTGACAATATGCCAATTTTTCGAAAATAATGCCAATTTTCCGCCTAAGGGTGCTGCCATTTGAGCCTTGCTTGGCATGCAAAGGGGAAAGTCATTGGGTTTGCTTTCTGAATGGCTGTGAACTATCCTCACCACCTCTTTGTGTAGGAGCTTGCCATTGTCTGCCTCTAAACGATCCTTGAGATTGCCCTCTGCCCCTCGGGCGCCTGCATCTACCTCTTTGGGGTCTGTCCGTGGCTGGAAAGGACCAATTTTTGGAAGGCCAATTTCTACTGAAACGTGGAGGTTGTACCTGTAGTTGTACCTGTAGAAAATCTTTCACTGTTTGCATTGATTTAGCCTTTTCCTCCATTTTCTTTAATACCTCCTCAGCTTTAACACCAAATAATACATCTTTTTGTAGAGGGGCATCTAGTAATTTAGCTTTGACATGATCTGGTAAGGTTTGCTCCTTGAGCCAGGCATGTCTACGTATGACTGATCCTGTAACAGCAGCTCTACATGAGGCCTCTAGAGCATCAAAACCACATTGCAAGGTACGTTTACCCACTTGTTCTGCACTATGCATCAAATCCTGCAACTCCTTCAAGTCTGGTTGTTCAGGTTGTGACATTTTGCTTCTCAACTGTGATAACAGAAACTGTTGGTACTTTAACATATGGAACTGGCAGTTTAATGCCCTCATGGTTAAGGTGGCAGAGGTGTATACCTTTTTTCCCCCACCTTTCTAAAACTCTGGAATCTCTCTCTGAAGGTAATGGATTTTTAGCAGTGGAGGCCTCAATTCCCTTGGGGCCCTGTGAGATAGTTTCTGGGTCAGCCGCATGGCTTTTGTATAAGAATTGGTGTGAGTCAGGAACCCGGTAGTACCTGTCAGGCTTGACTGGGGCTGGAGGTAGAGAGTCTGGGTTAAGGCAGGCCTCCGAATACACATCATCTAGTATGTCTAAGACAGGAGGTATAGCCAGAGGCCTGTGCTGAGGGAGCAAGAGAAAATCCCTAAGCCTTTTCTTGGAGTCCGAGTACTCTGAGTACTCTTGACCTTCCCAGTGTAAGTGTTCCCTCAAGGTATGCAAGGTTTCCCCAAATGAGTAATCCTCAGGGGGGGAGACAGAGGGAATGGACTCCTCTGCATCAGAATCTTCAAAAGGGGAGTATGAATGTTCCTGTTCATCAGAGTGCTCTGAAATAATGGAGGCCTGGTCCGAGGAGGGGGATTCTTCCTCCACTCTGGGCCTTTTGTCCGGGGGGGGGTTGAGAACCCCTGATAAGAGTAATTAAATCCTCAGCCATTTTAAGCATCTGTTTTTTAGGCATGGGGCCTGGAGAAGGGCCCTGTGTAGCTTGTCTCTTAGAATGCATGGCTGCTTTAGACTTAGTGAAAGCCTTGATGGAAAAAGAAGAGGAAGGCCTGAAGACACCTTGAGAGGAGGCAGACCTGTCTACATTCTGAGTTTCACCACCTAGAGTGGCTTCGGTATCTGTAGTCGGGGCATGGGCCGAGGAGCCTGCGACCTCGGGCACAGTAGACACCGCCAATGAAGTGTCGTCGGTAGGCAGGGGCTGCGTAGGCGCCTCGCTGAGAACCAGACCACCTGTAGTCGGCTTTGGCGTGGTGTCGGTAGAGGCCGCGGACCTCGTGTGTCGGTCCTTATCTTTGCGTCTTTTAGTCAAAACTGGAGTCTGAGTATCCGACGACATAATGTAGTTAACTTTTTTGCCAAAATAGTGCTGGGCGAACTCCGCCCGACGCTTAATGGTGCGTTTGTTGAATGTAGCACAAAAACGACAGACCGAGACGTCGTGGTCTGGGCCTAAGCAAGGAATGCAGAGGGAATGAAAATCCTTATGCGGTATTTGCTTCCCACAAGAAATACAATTATTAACTTTGTCCGACATCGGTTGCAAAATTTTCGTAATTTCAGGAGCTGGCCGACCGGCACTTGCGAACTGCTTCTGCTTTGGGCACCGCGCGGCAAGAAAGACTGAAGAAAATGGCGTCGGCTGGTTCTTTTATACCCCTGTCGCACTGATGTCAGGGAAGAAGCGGCGACAACCGACGCCGGACCTAGACTTTGGAATTCGGCCGACCGAGGACCCGCCTGACGGCAGGAGAACCCATCTGTTATGACTGCAACTGTATGCACGATGAACATCAGCTGAATATCTTGAAAAGTTTAGAATGCTTTGCAATCATACTAAAAAGCAAATTAATGAAGAAAACAAAACTATAACTTTCAGAATAATAGTAAAGAGAACATTAAAAAAAATTCTGGACAGCCATTAAAAAAATCTTGCATTCCAACCATAAATTCAATCCTAATTCCTCTCCCAATAACTCAAAACCACAATACAACTCAACTCATTTCCTAGATTTTACAGCATCTCTAACCAAAATTTCCAACATCTAATCCTAACTGTGCCCTGCAGACTCTTATCACCACATCCACTGTCTTTCAAACCTGTGCCCACATCCTATATATAAAACATCTTAAACAAGCTCAAACCATGCTCTATTTCAGATGATGACCTTCCAAGCAAGTAGCTTAAAACAGCAGCCAGCAATATTGCATACACTGTCTCAATCCTTAGAAATAGGTCAGTCCAGGAATCCTATATTCCCTCGATCTGGAAAACGTCACATTATCCCTCTGCACAAAGGAGGAAATTCAACAGACATTACTAAATTTAGACCTACAGCAATTGTATTCCCCTTTACAAAATGCATGAAAAATAATTTCAAAAGTAATTACTAAACTATTGCCCACAGGAAGAACTCCTATCCACATGCAACATAGTTTTCATCCATACTAACACTGTACTTCTAACCTATCATCAATAAAGCTAGAGATGAGGGCAAACTAGTCTTCTCCTTATTTCCAGACTGGTCCAAAGCCTTCACCACAGTTTGCCACAGCAAACTTCTACTTTAAATGCCTTCAATAGGTCTTAGGGATCAAATGCAACCTACAAGAATCTATCCTTGGCCCCCCTCCTCTCTAACATCATGTCCAGCACCCTCCGCATATCCACACAACAGGCCTCCCTAATACTGTATGCAGATGATTCTACACTTATTTGCACACCTCCAAAAATTACTCAGGAAGCTTTAACAGCAACTGAAACTTGGTTTTGTAACTCAACTCATGCACAACCCTACAGGGGCTCCAGGGGCAACACACCACTATTTTTCCCGCCAAATCTCTCTCCCATGAAAAAACAAAATTCCTCTCTCTTGATAATACAACCATTGAAGTCACTTCTTGTAGCAAATTATTATGGATGACAGTGGATGATGATCTTAAGCAATTTTATATATGCAAGTCGAATTTAAGAAAAACTCATCAGAAACTAGGTATGCTTTACAGAGCCAAAATATTCGCACCAATGCAACTAAGACTACACTTGCCACTATTAATCTCTTCCCCCATACTATTTTATGGTGTTCCCATCCTTACTAATCTTCAGGCATCACAAAAATCAAAACTTTATCAATGCTATAACAAAGCTGATAAATTTGAAGAAAATAAACTTACAAAACCCATCACTGTATAGCACTAAAAGTCGTAAATTGGTTAGAAAGTACAGTTGTATACACTTACCATAAATGTAGATGTTAGAGTGTATTCACTGTTGCAATCCTAACCAATGGGTTATCCGGCTCCCGGTAGCCCTCGATCGGCCAGAATAACAAAGGTATGTAAATATGACGTCAGCTGTCGTCGGTTATAAAGGACGTCCAATACAAAAGGAGGCAGCCATCACTTCCTCAGTCTTTCTTGCCATAACAGTCAGAAGCCCCCAGAAAACTAGGCTTAAACCAAAAGCCACTTTGGCAAATAACACCAAATTCAGCCTGTACATTAGGAAAGCAGAACAGGAGAGGACCAAAAGGGGGAAGGAGGGAGGGAAACCAGGACTGCAACAGTGAATACACTCGAACATCTACATTTATGTACACAACTGTACTATGTTCATCATGTTTCACTGTTGCAGTCCTAACTAATGGGTTGATTACCAAAGCCCAGAGAAAAGGGAGGAAGAAAATGTAGAATCAAGGATTGGAAATAATGCCCTGCAGAACAGCAGTGGCAAACCCTGCCCTGGCTCTAGAAAACAAAGGCAAATTATAACGCTTTGTGAAAGTGTGAACAGAAGACCATGTGGCAGCCTCCAAAATGTCTTTAGTAAGGTCACCCCTTAAAAAAGCTGCAGAAGTGGAAGCCCCTCTAGTTGAGTGGGTCCTAACCCCTTGAGGAGGAACCTTGCCATGAAAGGAATAACAAAAGGTAATACAATGTGCAATCCACTTAGAAATGGTTTGCTTAGAAATAGCCTTGCCTTGGGCTCCAGGGGCAAAACTGACCAATAACTGTGCTGATTTCTGAAGGTCTTTAGTCCTGTCCAGGTAAATCATAAGCTGTCTGCGCACATCAAGAGAATGTAGGATCCTTTCACCTCTACTACGAGGATTAGGAAAGAAGGTAGGAAGGTGTATGGACTAAGAGTCAGGCTAGAAACCACCTTAGGCATAAAGGAGGGTTTGGTTCTCAGAGAGACCCAATCTGCATAGAAAATATGAAAAGGCTCCACAGCCAAAGCTTGCAGCTCCAAAACCCTCCTTGCTGAAGTTATAGCCAAGAGGAAGGCAGTCTTCCAAGAGAGAAGCTTTAAATCTGCAGTGGCAGCTGGCTCAAAAGGAGGAAGAGAGTTTCTGTAGAACAAAATTAAGATCCCAGGCTGGAGTAGGTGCCCGTCTGGGAGGCTTTAACTTGCAAGCACCTCTGAGAAACATTTTCATCAGGGGATGACAGAAAATGGGTTGTTCAAAAGAACAAGGAGCAGAAATGGCTGAAGCATGGATCTTGATACAGGAAAAAGACTACCCTGAAGCAAATCGGCCAGGTATTCCAGGATCAAAGGAAGAGTAGGCTGAGAAGAAGATTCCCCTCGAGCCTGCATCCAATGAGAGAATCTTTCCCATTTGCCAGTGTAGGACTTCCTAGTGCTAGGCCTCCTGGCCTCCCTCAGCACGTCAACCACCTGCTGGGAAAGAGAAGAAAAGGAAGGAGTCATACAATGAGCCATGCTGCCAAATGGAGGGACTGAAGATGAGGATGTAGAATGTTTTCCCCTTCCTGGACCAAAAGACCTGGCTTCAGAGGAAGATGCCAAGGAGGAAATTGTGTGAGACTGAGAAGCAGTGGATACCAATGTTGTCTGGGCCAGTCTGGAGCTATGAGAATAGTCCTTGGCCTTTTGTCCCTGATCTTCAATAATACTCTGGGAAGAAGAGGAGGGAAGGCATAAAGTGCAGCAGCGTCCAAGGGAAGGACAGAGCATCCACTCTCCAGGCTCTGCTGTGATGCTGTCTGGTGCAAAAAAGAGGTAGAAGATGGTTGTCTGGGGAGGAGAAAAGATCCACCTGAGGTGTGCTCCAACGCTGAATGATGCTGTAAAAGACTGCTCTGTTCAGTTGCCTCTCGTGAGGATCCAGGGTCTGTCTGCTCAACTGGTCTGCAAAAACATTGAGCCTCCCTGGAAGAAACTGAGCTAGGAGATGCAGGCCCAGGGATGCTGTTATGGACCAAAGATTCATGCTCTGCCTGCACAGGGGGTAAGAATGAATCGCTCCCTGCTTGCTGATGTACCACATGACTGTGGTGTTGTCTGTTCTGACGAGCAGGGTCCCTGGAGAAAGAAGGTGCTTGAAAGCTAGTAAGGCCTGCTGAACTGCTATTAACTCCTTTAGATTTATGTGCAGGTGCATCTGCTGGGAATTCCAACGTCCTTGTATGCATCTGCCATCCAGGTGTGCTCCCCAGGCGTAATTTAAAGTGTCTGTGGTAAGAACTTGAGTGGCAGGAGGAAAAGGCATGCCTTTGTTCTGTAGACAGGCTGTTGCCCACTACAGAAACTCTGTCGGCAGACAGTGAAGCACAGGAATCATCATATCCAGGTCCTGTGTGTGTTGACACCAAATGTTTTTGAGGTACCATTGCAATTTCCTCATATGCAGTCTTGTATATGGAATCATGAGAATGCAAGAGACCATGTATCCCAGAGCTTGTAGGTATTTCCCTGCAGTGAGCTGGGATAGGCTTGCCAAGTCCTTGAAGTAAACCGGAAGAGATGCTTGCTTCTCCTGGGTGAGATATATCATCTGGGCAGCTGTGTTCAGACTCGCTCTCAGGAATGTTATCTCCTTGGATGGTACCATTTTTGATTTTTCCTCTTTGAGAGTGTAACCCAGGGAAGAGAGAAGAGTCTTTACAAATTCTAGATCCTTTAACAGCTGTTCCTGAGAATTTGCTTGAATCAGACAGTCGTCCAAGTATGGATAAATCTGAATTTTCTTCTGCCTGCAAAAAGCAATGACTGGAGCCAGGCTCTGTGAAACCTCTGGGAGCAGTAGATAAGCCAAAGGGCAGCACAGAGAATTGATAATGTTGCTTGCCCACCCTGAAATGATGGTACTGCCTGCAACTTTCTCTGATAGGGATGTGCAGATAAGCTGCTTTGAGATCCAAAGTTACCAGCCAGGAATCCTTTTCTAACATTGGCAGCAACTGATGCAGAGTAAGCATTTTGAACTTTGGAATTACCAAGAAAGAGTTCAGAATGGATAGATGTAGGATGGGGACGTCAGGTGCCTTCTTTTTTGGCACTACGAAAAGTCTGGAATAGAAACCCTGGTCTACCTGCAGAGCAGGAACTGATTCTATTGCTCCCAGAAGAAACAGACAAAAATTGTTTTTCTACTTCAGCCCTTTGGTTTGGAGGAGTGTCCGGGAATCCTTTGGGAACTGGAAAGGTGTGGAAAGAAAACTTGTGCCCTAGGGATACAGTTATGAGTACCCATTTGTCATCCGTGATAGTGGCCCAGACATTTGCAAAAAGGGCCAACCTTCCCCCTAAAGGATTCTCCAGGCAGGCAAAACAGGCAGAAGTTGGATAAAGTCATAGTGTGTGTTCTGATTGAGATGCAGGCTTAGAACTTCCTGCCTTGGAAGTGGAAGCCTGCCAACGCTTAGACTTTTGAGGGCTAGCCACCTGCCCCCTAGAAGATTTGTAACCTCTAGCCCTAGAACGGTTCTGTCTGCTGGTATCAGGAAACATCCAACTCTTAGAAGGGTAATTCCTGCTAAAACGAGGAGGTTGAACTTGCAGAAAACCCTTAACAGTTTGCATAGACTAGGTCTTATTCTCAATCTTCTTGAGCACTTCCTCTGCTTTGCTGCCAAAAAGACTGCATAGGTACATCTAAAAGCTTAGCCTTGAAAGGCTCTGGAAGGGGCTGTTCCCTGAGCCAAGTGTGCCTTTTAAGAACAGATCCAGTAGCTGTAGCCCTGCAGGAGGCTTCTAGAATGTCAAAGCCACAATGTAAAGAATGTTTATTGACAAGACTGGCAGAATTCAGCAAATCCTGCAAATCCTTACTCTCCACCAAGAGGCACACTTGCTATCCTAGACTTAATAGCCTCCAAGGTGTGCTGCTAATACTTCAGCATATGAAAAAGATAATTAGTAGACCTAACAGCAAGAGTGGCAAAGGAATAAACTTTCTAGGTTCCTAGATTCCCTGTCAGAAGGAACAGGATTTTTGGTAAGAATGGCCTTAACTCCTTTAGGGCCTTGAGAAATAACCTCAGGATCAGCCCACTCTATAGTACCCGTCAGGTATCCTGGGAGCAAGCGGAACTGAATTTGGAGTCTATGAATTTTCCAGAAAAACAAAAAAACCACTTCCAACACAGGGGGAGTAGCCAGAGGCTTATGCGAAGGTAAATCCAAAAAACTCCCTAATCCCTTTCTTAGATTGGGGATACTCCTGACTTTCCTATTTAAAATGCTCCCTGAGAGTATTCAAAGTCTCACCAAAAGAGAAATCTTCTGGGGGAGATGGACTCCTCTGCATCTGAATCCTCAAAAGGAGAAAAAGCCAGAGAAACTTCCTCTTCATCAGCAGAAATGCTGAAAGAATCAGAACCAGAAAAAGACAAAGCCTCAGGAGAAACATCCCTACTCCTTTTAAAAGGAGGAGGCTGTGAACCCCTAATAAGAGTCAAAAGGTCATTAGCCATTTTAACCATTTGGGTTTGAGGGGAACGAGAAGAAACTGGAGCCTGCTTTTTCACAAGCTTATGACTGGAAGATTAACCTGCAAGCCTGAAGGACTCGGGAGGCCTGGCAACTGCCAAAGTTGGAGAAGAGGTCGTCGGTATGAGCTTGCTGCTTGAATGAAGAACCAAGGCCACGGACACCAGATCCAGCTGAAGAGGTGACAGGTGAAAGGTCAGAAGGCAAAATGGAGGCCGGAGGCCTGGGGGACTCTGAAATTGTCTCAACCGAGGCCTGTGGTTAAAGATCCGCGGACTGCAGGGGCTGCAAAGGCGCATCACTGGCTACCTCATGACTGACTACCATCCTATCATCATCCGAGGACTTAACCTTCTGAAGCCTGTCACGGTCCTTTTCCTTACATTTTTTGGGTATATCCGAAGCCTGAAGACCAGCGGACGCCATAGCGACAAACTTAATCCAAACTCCAAAATGTTTAGCTAAAAGCTTAGCCTGACGACGAACAGTGCGCGGATTAAAAGGAGGCACAGAGATCACAATTAGGGAAGTTGTGGTCAAGGCCTAAACAAATACAATGGGAATGAACATGTCTATGGGGAATCTGCTTTCCACAGGTAAGTCAATTACTAACCTTTTCTGACATTCGTTAAGGCAAGAAAAGAGGATCCCCAACGGGGTACTTAGCTGTAGCAGACATCAACTCTGTAGTCAGAAACAAAAAAGGTAAACTGCTGACCGGCACTCGAGAAAGAAATGCTTCTGCTCCAGGCTTCGTGGCAAGGAAGACTGAGGAAGTGACATCGGCTGCCTCCTTTTGTATCGGACGTCCTGATGTCCTTTACAACTGAAGACAGCAGACATCATATTTACTTACCTTTGGTATTCTGGCCGATGGAGGGCTACCGGGAGCCGGATAACCCAATGGTTAGGACTGCAACAGTGAAACACGATGAACATCTACCCCAACAGCTAATGCATACACAGCTCCTGATCAACTATAAAATTATTCAGAACCAATCTGGTGGTCCGGCAATGAACAATATTAAACACAATTATGTTCCTAGTTGATCACTACAATCCACTGGCAAAAAATTTCAGTCTATCCTCAAATCTACCAAATCTGCTGGGCATTGTCTGTACTCGTACCATGTTGCTAAGGCCCAGAACTCCTTACCTCTATCCATCAGGCCAATAGCCTCCTCTCCCATCCTTCAAAACCATTCTGAAACCTTCCAAGCCAAAAGCTGTCTCCTTTCTTGTTCAACACCAGGATAAACTATATAAATAAATGTGCACAAATACCTACTCATACCTTACATCTCCATACTCTACCTTGTTTAATCATTTCCTTACTTACATAAATTTCTCTCCCCTGGGTTTGTGTCTAAATATGCCTAGAGCTTGTTTTTCCTCTTACTTCATATTCAGTTATTTCTATTATACTGAGCTTACCTTCAATGTCTATATAAACGGGCTAAAATTTCTCCAACTACTAAATCATTGTCATATAAATTTTAATCTACTCAACCGATGTTTTCATATTATGTCTATTTGATATAATTATTAAAACTGTATTTTTAAGACTTTTATTATACATTTGAGCTTTTCTCCCTGGGGCTCTGATGAAAACAGGCTCCCTCCCAGTCAGACCTTCCAGGTAATCAAATGTCAGTAAAAACATCTGTACCTTCTATAATATTTATGCCTTTTCCCCATTCACTTCCTTCTCATTTGATCCTTCTCCTTACATTCTTTATTTTGTTTTTTTTTTGTCGCATTCAGTTGCTGTCCGATTTTTGTCTGCTTCTGGTTTAACTTCCATTCCCACTTGATGCCAATTTGCTAGTCATCTTACACTTCTTTCCAGGTTTTAAAATTTTCACTGTGTTTAGATCTGATAAGGCCACAGATCTGTACGCAGTCTCACGTGTGCAGATCTATACATGTAATCAGTTTCAAGGAGAACCATAACGCCTTCAAAATGAGAAATAAATCTTGGTAAACACTGACCTTATATATATATATATATATATATATATATATATATAAACAAACACCAAAAGAATAATTACCACCAAAGTATACTTTCACAAAAGTCCAATAAGTAAACCACAAAAGAAAGGGCAACGTATAGCAGAAATGCAGGTAAACATCTTCAAAGGTTGAAACACTTTAATGGATGAAAAAAGGTAAGCATTTTCACAAGTAAATGGCTTCATCAGACCTCATACTCATAAAAATGTAATTCCCTTTTATACATCTTAGCAATCAAACAAATCAATCAGCAACCACTTTATATTTAAAAGCACATCAACCATATACACACTTCAAATATATATAAAAACACATGTACAAAATAAAATGCATATCAAAAATATGACATGAAAATAAAACAAAATACAAAAAAAAATATATATATATATATATCTTTACACACACACACGCATATATATACTTAAATTTATATATTTTATATATATATATATATATATATATATATATATATATATATATATTTATTTAAGGATAGTAGTCATTTTCTAAGTTTCCTATTTCTCAATCTAGCCATAATGTCTATATGGTCATTAAGCCCTTTGCCAAGATGTGCTCTGAGCCTAATAATCCATCTCAACTCTTTGTTCTCTGTCTTACTGGAGATGTCACCCAAGCAATCACCCTCTAATACAAGCTCCAACACATTAAATCTAAACTGATGAATGGCTCCCATCTCTATAGTATGTCTAGCTATGGCACTATATGTGTGTCCTCTCCTATAACAATAGAGGTGATCCCTAATCCAGTCACGCAATCGTCTGTTAGTTTTTGTGAGTACATATATGAAGGTACTGATTTTCAACATCCAGATATAGACAGGACATTTAAATTTGAAGCGAGTGCTGATTGTAATACTAGGAACCTTGTTTATCTAGCTAGATGCATAAAATGTTTTTCATTCTGTGTTGGAAAAACTAACAGATGATTGTGTAAACGGATTACGGATCACTTCTACTGTTACATGAAGGCACACATAGCGCCATAGCTAGACATACTATAGAGATGGGAGCCATTCATCAGTTTAGATTTAAATGTGTTGGAGCTTGGATTAGAGGGTGATAGCTTGGGTGACATCTCCAGTAAGGCAGAGAACAAAGAGTTAAGATGGATTATTAGGCTCAGAGCACATCTAGATTGAGAAATCGGAAACTTAGGAAATGACTACTATCGATATATATATATATATATATATAAGTATACATATATATATGTATTTTATACGTGTCTATTTTCATGTGTCATAGTTTTGATATGTATTTTATTTTCTACATGGGTGTTTTTATATATATTTGAAGTGTGTATATGGTTGATGTGCTTTTAAATATAAAGTGGTTGCTGACTGGTTTGTTTGATTGTCAAGATGTATAATAGGAAACGACATTTTTATGAGTATGAAGTCTGACGAAGCAATTTACTTGTGAAATGGCTCACCTTTTTTCATCCATTAAAGAGTTTCAACCTTTGAAGATGTTTACCTGCAATTCTGCTATACTTTGCCATATATATATATATATATATATATATATATATATATATATATATATATATATATATATATATATATATATATAGAGCTATATATGGTTTACAATGAAAAGGGCAATCGGACTTGGTTCAAAATCCATATGTCCGATCGCCCAATTAGACGATTTGAAATAAAAACAAAAAATGTTGAAATGCACAACGAATGCTAGTTGTCCCCCTGCAAAAGTTTTTTGCTATTGTTGACCAAAAGTGTAGTATTTTCCGTAAAGTCGATATTTCCGAGAAATGCTGCATTCTACGTTTAGTTTGTTGGATCTTGTGATTTCCGATATTTTGATTCAGAAATCTGAATACTCGCACAATGTTGGTGCGACGATATGATAGTAACCTGCTATATATATATATATATATATATATATATATATATATATATACATACATACATACATATATATATATATATATATATATATACACACACACATATATAGATATATCTATATATCTACATATCTATAATCATATATATATATACATATATATATACACATACAGACACACATGTACATATATATATATATATATATATATACATACATACATACACACATATACACACACACATATGCATCTTTTGATAAGATTAAAGCATTTTTCTTGTCTTCCTGCCCAGATGATTCAATAACTTTTGGGACCAGTCAATCACCACAAAAGTAAGCTAGAAAAGGAAGAGCAAATTGGTTTATAGCTTAGACTTTATTCCTAGATGTCAAAGCCATTTTCAATATTGGTTTTAATTTTCTGAATTATTCCTGAGTTTAATTTGCATTTGTTTCTGTTTTATCGCCAAGCCTTCATCAGTTCCCAAATATTATTACACTTCCTCCTGCTAAAGTTCCCTTATATCATATATCACTGTCCCAGGCTGATATTTTCTTCGTACTTCAACTGTCCTGCTTTAAATGTTGCTTTTGCACATTTATCAAGACCAAATGACACCCTCATATCATCTGAGAATGTTTTAACCACTTGAAGTTTTGCTTTCAACTCCTCGTCTGATGAGCTGTACAGTTTCAAGTCATTCTCAAAAAGGTAGGTAAGAAATCTTCAAACAAGGTTGTTCTCTGGAAGCCAAATTGTAACTATGGCTTAATCTGTTAAGTAAACAGCATAAGGGGTTAAGAGCAAGACAAAACAGCAGCAGTGACAAAGAATCACCCGTAACTATCCCTATTAACGTTTTATCCCTGGGATAATTGATCTTTGTCATAGCTTAACAGCAAAGAGGTCTGCCACTGTTTCATGGTCACTGCAATGTAACTGGCTAATGTAAGATGCATCTTATACATTTGTAAGCATTTACTTTATCTATGAATGTGAGATGCTTTTTGTAATCTAGCCATAGCACACTTAAAATATCCCCCTTTTTTATAATTCTCTATTATGAGTTTATTTAGCAACAACTGATCCATTGTTCCATATGACTTTTTGTTACCATTTTGTTCGACCATGGTTAAGATTGTTTTTTCTAAAGGATTATAAATTCTCCAGTATATATTATGTACAGTGTTAGAAGGCAATAATTGGTTTACAGATTTTAGCATGGCCTACACAGTTCACTCTTAAGGATGATCGTTTTTCCTGTTAACCAGGTTGGTGTCTGTTCGAGATGCGCATACACATAATTCTTACTCAAGGCAAAATCTTTCTTTAAGTATGCTAATATTTTAGCTAAAAGTTAGGTACTGTATTTGGGTCTGGGAATTTCCAATTGGGAACTTTCCTTAACTTTGTTTCAATTTCTCTGGACAAGACTTCATCCCATTACATCTTATACATTTGAATTTACCATTTATTTTACTTTTTCTATCCATTCAGCATCTTTATGTTCCAGAAAGTCTTCACAAATATTTCCTCTAAATGTGTCTTTATTTTGGTAGTATTTCTACTCCTTTTGCTTTCTCTCTTTTATAAAACCATTCGGGGTCAGTTCGGAAACAAACACCAACCACAGTAAATGCTGAACTGAGCATTTCAGTGAAGTCAAATGTCGAACATTTCAACTTCACTGAAATGCACATAGCCGCTAAACATATTTTTAAATGTTTTGCAGGGGGCAAGCCCCCCTGCGCCCCCCACACATATACAAACTCAGATATCACACTACACTGAGGAAGGGGTACATTTCCCACTCCCCACTATAGTGCGATTTGCACTACACTGTCAAACCTTGCTATAGCGGCTGTTCGCTATTGTAAGGTTTAACAATATAGTACTCGCACTAATGGTTCTGCTACCCGATTTATGCACATACGTTAAACGCACACAATGAGATTGACTATGTGATTGTATACCTATGTATATATATATATATATATATATATATATATATATATATATATATGTGTGTGTGTGTGTGTGTGTATAGGATGGTACTTTGCTATCGGCCCTAGGGCCTATACAAGCCTAGCCATAACAGTAACTATATATATATATATATATATATATATATATATATATATATATATATATATATATACATATATATATATATATATATATATATATATATATATATACACACACATACACACACACATACACACACACATATATATATATATATATATATATATATATATATATACATATACATACATACACACACACGCATACAGTGTTGTCTCCTCTTACACTCTGTCACTATCTTCATTCATAGAGCAGAGCCTGCAGTCCCTACATCTGACCTCAATATTTTAAGAGCTCTACCAACAGGCCTACACCTACAAGTTTACTGAGAATTTTGACAATGTTTTAATGCATGCATATTTATGATGAAGCACTTTGTGGTATACTGCCATTAATCGGTTAAATACATTTGTATTTTGTGATATAAAGTCTCTGAAACTGTCCATACACTCTAAGGACCTATAACTAAGTTGGCCACTGTCCTTTTTCGCTTGATCAGTAGACCTTACTGCATATGCCAGTTATTTAGTCTCAGGAAATGACAGACAACCTGTTTTACTTGCATTTCTCTGCTAAGTGATTTATTATGGCCATTACAGGAGTACTCTCTGTTACAAACTAACCAGAGAGTGGGAGGCCTACTTGGCTTCGCAGCACATACCCCTTTCAGAGCCCACCATTGTATAGCAATGAAAAGCCTTAATTGCTTAGAACTGCCACTTCAACTAATATATACACAACTTATTACCACCTGTAAAATTATCCAGCATACATCTGCCTGTCCAGCACTAAAAACATTTTACACAACTATGCTCCCAGTCTGTCATTGTGATCCAGTGAACAAACTCCTGTCTACAAACCTAGAAAATCTGCTGGGCATAGTCTGTACTCGTACAAATTTTGCTAAGGCATGAAACTCCTTACCTGAAAACATCAAGTCTATACCCTCACTCCCATCTTTCAAAATCACTCTGTAGGAATTTCTAGCTAAAATCTGTTTTTGCTTCAAACCAGGACAAACTATATCCCAAAATGTGAAAAAGTACTTCTTCATTCCTTGTACCCCCTTCTTCTATTACTTCCTTACTGCTATCAGATTCTCTTCCCTGACTTCCTCTCTTAATAGACCACAAGCCTGTTTTTCCCCTCACTTCATATTGCAATTCCTATTTGTATTAGGCCAACTTACCTTTAATTGCTGTACAGTCTACAATTTCTCTAAACAGTAATGACTGTATGTTTTTATATTATGTCTAATTTGTTGCAATTTAGAATGCAGATGTTTTTGTTTTATTTTTGAAGACTTATTTTGAAGGCCGATGTTGTTTTGTTTGTACTCTTATATTTCATCCTTGTACCTATTCACTGTGCTGTATTCCAACTTTTTGGTTGATGTAAAGTACATTTGATGTATAACTTTAGAGTGTTATGCTTCTGAAACCTGATTTTTGAGCTTTAATCTGTTATTGTGGAGCTTTTCTCCCCAGGCCTCCGCTGAAAAGGACTTGTGTCCAGCCAGACTTTCCCAGTAACCAAATGTAAAAAACAAACAGATGCATTGTAAAATTGTTTTTAAAATGTTTTGTAATTTGGATCTTTTCTGCCTGGGCCTCTGCTGAAAATGGGCTTCAACCCAGTTAGACGTTTCCTGAAATCAAATGTCAATAAATATTTATCTGTATATCTTCTATCTTTTTCTGCCTCTACGGATATCTTTAGTTTATTATTAATAGCACATGTTAGAGTTTGGTCTGTTTTGATATTGTGAGTCACTTTTACCAGGTCTGTCTTTCTAATTATTTTTGTTGACCTGTTCCCCCCGTTCTACATTCTAACAGTGACACTTCTTGCCTTAACTGCTTCATAGTTTTCGCTATTCAGTACTTCCATTATAGTATTGGATTGCTGCCATTCCTTTCCCTTATTGACCACTATTTTGTGGCAAGACTATATGTTATTAATTTGGCTGCATAGTAATATATCCTATTTAACTTTTCTTATATCACATGAATTTCTCTTAACAGTCGATCACTGTATTCATTTGCTTTATCAGACTAACATTTGGGTCTTTACTTTCTTTAATCTATTTCTTTCATTGATCGTATGTCTGTCCATTTCTATTAAACCAAGTAGTTCCTCTCTTAGATCATTTTCTTTTAATCTGAGAGCACATTCCTGCGAGTCCAAATGGAGAATGATAAAAATCAGCAAAAGGAGAGAAGTACTGCTGGAACGGAGTTAATCCTCAAGTCTTGGCGAGTACCCTCACGAGGTGGACCCTGTTTTTCACAAAATCTCACCAACAACATCAAACACCACCAATATGTAGAATGTACTTTATACAGCATACATCATGGACAGAAGTAGATTAAAAAATGAAGATAGCTGGGTGTACAATCCTGGTAGGCGCACTGGTACCAGGATTGGAAAAAAAAGTGACCGTGTAGAATCCTCAAGACTTGACGTATTCCTAAATATACAGATGAGAGAGTGGACTATTGACAGAAATTATGTATTGTTACTGTTATATAAGACCACCAGAATTTCTGACAAATGAAACGAAAAGATTAAAGAGAAATTAGGGGAAAGAAAAATACTTCCACAAGAAAAACTGTCAAAAGCTTCAAATAAAAAAATTGTACTCATTAATACAACAGGTCCATGAAAAACGCTATACAGACCAAGAAGACTTGTGCCATTTAAGCAACTGAGTAAGTGTGAAAATTTAAACAAAATTTAGAGACATTTGAAGGGTATAAAAAGGAAATGTAGGCATGGGAAAGATAGAGGTCTGATATGGTGCAATATTTATGCAAAGGAGAAAGCCAAATCAACACAAAAAAGGCAGCCCCAAAGACATTCAAAGAAATACAGGCTAAAGCATCCAGATATGGAAATTTTCACAATAAAAAATAAGATCACAAAGAGGGAACATAGAACAGAAGATTAGTGAGGCAGAAGTAAAGAAAAATTGAAGCTGAAGTTATTGGATAGTTGTGAAGTGAAGGATTCAGTGTAGAAAGTCCAACACAGACTATACCACAGCATGATGGAACAACAAGTCCCCAAAGTAGGGGGAAACAAGATGAGCAGGAAACTTATGAAGAACTATGGACATGGGAAAGAAAAAGAAATTTAATATGGTGCAATATTTATGCAAAGGAAAAAGCAAAATTAATCAATGCAAAAAGAGGAACACCAAAGATATTTGACGAGAAATGCAGGCGAAGACGACCAGATATGGAAAATTTTACAATACAAAAAATAAGAAACCAAAGAGAAAAAGTAGGAGAGAGGATTAGCAATGGAGAAGTTAAAGAAATAGAAAATGAAGTTCTGGATTACCAGCAAAGTGAAAGACCTATGAACCTCTTTAGTGTAAAAAATTTAACTCAAATAACACAACAGGATAGAGCAATGGACACCCAAATTAAGGAGAAACCAGTGGAGCGGAAAGCACCTAATCAGTTGACATATGCAGGTACTTTGGAGCCTCTCAAAGGAAACCAGTACAAATGTTCAGTTGGAGCTATACAGCAAGAACAGGAAACTGTGGCAATTCTGATAGTCAATATCGTGGTGTGATAGCCCAGTGAGTTCCCATATGAAAGAGCAATGGATGATGCAGGATGAAACTGGAGAGAATGTGGGATAGGAAGATGCTTTAGAACTTTCTATAGAATGTCCACAGGAAATGGAGAAGAATGCACCCTCAGTTTAGAAAAAAATGATCTATGAGAAGAGTTGCTTGATTTAAGAGAGGATGGATAGACATATTAAGATCAATGAAAGAAATAGACTGCAGAAGGTCAATAAAACCCCAAAAGTTAGAATGAACACAGTAATTAGTACTGTCTATAGAGATTCATGCGATACAACAGAAGCAAATAAAATACATTACTGTGCAGCCAAATTAATACAAGTACAAAGGGTCATAAGGGAAAGGATGGGAAGAAATCGAATGCCATCATGGAAGTATCAAATAGAGAAAACTATAAAGCAATTAAGACAAGAAAGGTCACTATTAAGAGAGGAGGAACAAAATCAACAAAAATACTCTGAAAGATCATAGCTGGTGTTAAGCACCCAACGAACCTGTGGCCTCAGGGAGCCCCCCCGATTATTTCCGCTGTTGACATGATGTCAACACATAGCACAATCGCAAACCCCCACCCTGTAAGCCGCATTTAATATCAGGTCCTCTTCAAAGAAGCCAGAAACCTGATTGGCTGCAGCAGCATTTTTTTCTGAACTTTTGCTTTGGATTATTGTTTACTATTCAATTCAGTGAAATGAGTGACAATATTTTGACTAATGAACTAGGCCTTACACTGTTTATATAGATTTTTTGATGAGGAAATTTTTAATCTTTTTTTAATCTCTTTGTAATACTGTGATACTGTTGTATAACTTAAGAAAAAAAGGTGGGGCAATACTTCTAAAAAATATATTTTAGAATATTTTTAGTAATTTGCTTTAATTAGTTGATTTGCTGTGTAGATCATATTTCATTTATTAGTAGTATATTTTCTGTTACAATTTTGAAAAGTTTTGTTTCTAGGACAAAGGCATTTGATGTATGTGGTGTATTTGCTATGTGTGTGTGGTTTGACTGTGTTGTTGTGTGGCTTGCCTATTTTTCCTTTCTTTTTATAAATAAGACTGAGTTTATCTTTATTGCTGACATGCAGAAATAATTATAAAAGTTGGATGATCTACAGAGGGTAGTTATGTACTGTTGACTATATATATATATATATATATACAGAGAATAGTAAAAAAATATATATATCTGGCAAATGCTTTTAACAAACCTGTTTCTCAGACCCCATGATCAGAATACATATGGGGTAGATTGCTTTGTGATAAATGAAACATGTTGTACTGTACGTTTAGGCAGCGCATTTTGTGACAAATGGCAAGACCACAACAGATGAAACATGTTCCCTAATCCAACAGTACAAGATATTACTCGTTCAGGTTAATAAATATTTTGTTTTCTATACTGTTAGTTCAGATTACTGTTCCTGATTCACTTCAGTATGAAATGGTAATTATACAACTTCTCTAATAAAAGGCTTTACATTTGTGAATCTTTTCATGAATATCCTACCTTGTGAGTAACTTTTCTACTATAGCTCAAGGTAGTCTTTATCAATTTGTTTCTTAATATCAAATAACTTTTCCTACATTGTGAAAATAATGTCACAAAGTTATATCCTGATCTGCTAGTTTCCAATTTAGTTATTTTTTTTTTGACTAATTTTGTCTTATTTAGTGTTCTAATTGTGATAAATGTCAGGTTTTATTTATAAAGGGGTTTCTTCTTTTCTTTTTCGGCTTTTGTATTTCACTTTCACACATGCATATGATTTCTGAAGGTTTAATTTTTTATGTCAATGTGAACGGGTTACAAAACTGGTTATCTGGTTATGTTGAATAAAGGTCAACTATGCTTACTTACATTGTTAGGATAGACAAATAACTATACCACCCTTGCTTATATATACAAATCCTAATCCTACCTTAATAATGCTAATGGCAAGTACCATCTTTAATCCTTGAAATGAGCATCACAAACATCTACACCTATATGCAATCTTAATCCTAACCCTAGCACTAAACCAAACCTGAGCCTTAACCATAGAAAAGCACATCCGCACTAAGAATGCCAACATTTGGTATTTCCCAAGGAGAAAAAAAAAAAAAACAATCAGCATTCGAATACACCCAGAATTCATAATTATAATGTTCTAGGCTCGACAATCTGAAGTGCAATATAGGTTTGCATCAAAATCACAACTCTCTTAAAAATAACGTACAAATGTAACATCATGTACTAATATCTCTTGCATTCCCTAATAAAAGTTTTCATGGCTACACTCCTTAACTCATCACGTATATGATTCCTCCCAGCCTCCTTATATAAAATAGTTAATTCAAGGTTCACACAGCATCAGCACTGAAGAAAAATGGGCCAGATTAAGTATGCCCGTTTCAGAAAGAGATGCTCAGTGTAAATGACTCGCTTCAGTGCAAGTCCTATTTATAAACAGGCTTACCACTGGGACCAGATTCCAAAACACGTGCTGTCAGTGCAAGTGGTCACGTACACTGAGGAGTCTTCTGGAATTAGGGACAATGTCAGTTTACTGATCATCTTCGAAAACAAATTATTTTTTGATAGGGAATCTATACACATGTATGTACTACGGTGTGCACTCATTCACACACACAGACACAGGGTCTATATTATATTATCTTATTGCACGCTGACAGAAGTGAACGATAAATAATCGACCCCATGTAAGCGAAAGCTTACAACATCAAAACCTTAGAACCGTGATTTTTTCCAGGGGGGGGGGGATTCGCTGTTCTGAAATCATAAAAACTTTAAAACATTACATTATGTGGGGGGCTGTGCCCCCCCACACCCCCCCTACTTAAATATACCAACTCTTGAGATTGCACTACAGTGCCGAAAATGGCAAAGTAACGAAAGTGGTCAAGTGAATTCTTTCCCAAGGTCAGAATTTGCTGAAAAGCCCCTTCGCTATTTTGCTTTTCGCTGTTTTCGGTTCGATCAAGACACATTCAACAAAAATACAGTTTTGTACCTACCATAAATGTAGATGTGTTCGATCATTGCTGCAGCAGTCCTCCTACTATTGCTGTCCTGTGTCCAGTCGGCCCCGAATACCAAGAGCTATTCTGCAAAGGGTCAGCATTAGACTGACGCTGCGTCCAGGGTACCATAATGCTATGACCGACGCCATATCCTCAGTCTTTCCTGCCCCAGATGCCGGAAGACCTAAAGACAAGGCCAATACTAAAACCAAAAACCTCTACCTTCAAAAAAAAATATGTGTACAATATATACAAATAACCAGAATATAACCTCACCTACACAACACCCCCTACCACACAGGGAAGGAGATGGAGAGATAATGGTGGACCTGATCCATCCTACATTATGGTAGGTACAAAGTACAAAACTGTACTATGTTCTTCATTCCCTGCATTTAACAATAGTCCTAACTATTGCAGAAGAAAAGCAGAGGTAAGGAGGCTGGCAAATCATAAGGAACAGGAAACAGGAAGCAAAATTGCAAACAGCTGTGGCAAACCAGCCCTAGACTTGGGAGTAGAGAGGTGAAGGTAGAGAAGCTGCAGAAAGCTCACTGAACTCCAAGTAGCTGCCCAAAGTTGCCTCCCCTAGAATAATGCTTAGAAAATGGCCCTAAGTGGCAGTAGCCCTAGTGGGAATGAGCCCTAATGGAATGGGAATGAATGACATTATGATATATAAAAACCAATCCCACAAAACAATATTTTTTTAGAACAGCCAATGCCTTACACAGGCAAACAAAAAGAACAAACAAAAACTGAAAAAGAAACAAACAACTGTTGTCCTTTAAATGCTATAACGCAAACGCAATTACACATGTACATCTAAAGTGCATTTTCCCCTTTATTTTGGGGATCTGCACAAAAAGTAGGCAAAAAAAGTATATGAAGTTTGGGCCGAAAGCCACACTAACTAACCAAAGCAATATAAATAAAGGAAGTAAAATACGTGATACCTTATGATCCTTGAAAAAAATCAAAAAGCTGAGCCCCATACTCCCTGCAACCTGGTGTGCTCTTTGCAGAAACAACAAAAACAAAAAAGCAGCCTCCATGATAAGTATTTAAGTCAGCAGAAATGTAACGAGGAAAATGTTGTAGGTGTAAGTTCAACAACAAATTGAGATCCCAAGCAGGAGTAGAGCTCAATGGGGGGTTTATGCCTTTTGCTCCTCTAAATTATGCTAAAACAAAGGATGCGAAAACACGGGTGGATCAAAATCATAGGGTGAATTGAAATTGCATGAAAATGAATCTTAATGGAAGCAGAAACTTTGAAGAATAAGACAATAAATAATAAAGAGCCAAGATAAGATAACAAAGAACCCAAAGAAATCTGTTTGCTGCACTCAATATAAAATCTCTTCCCAAAAATAAAATCTCTTCTTCCTTTTACTAGGTCTTTTGGCTGGTATAAGGCGCACTGTTAAGGCTTAAAACTTACTACTTGTTCTGGAGAAGATATGCCAGTGTTAAAACAGAATAGAGAAGGCTGTTAGACTTGATGTGCGGAGCTTTGACATGACAGGAGACACCAGGACTGGAATGAGAAGGTAAAGGTGAATCAAAGTTGCAGCATCATGGCGCTTCGCTCAGACTCCTCCTCACAAAATGGCAAGAGCTATGTTGCCGATCTTGGCTTGTCTTTGTTGAACTTTAGGAGGCACCTTGGAGTTGTGGGAAGAGAGCAAAAGGCATAGCAGAGGTGAAAGTGGAGTACACAAGAAGATATTTCATTTCAAGCTGAAAGATGAAATCCACACTTTTTTTCCAATGATGGAAACCCTCGGTGCAAAACTTGCAACAGGTGTGTTTCTGGAGTTTTAGTAACAGATTCCAGTCTGGAGTTCCCCAACACACTCAGTCAATTTTGAAATGCATGAAGATCCAGTTTCAACTGGTGGCTACATGAATTGTGGGTTCCGCTTATTCGATAGGCTATGAGTTCTGGCAGCAAGCTGACCTAAGCCTGTTGAGTTAGGCCTAAGCTGAGCGCAGGCGGGTAAGAAAACGCTTAAAGCCTTTGTTGACAACCAAGAAATCATCCCCTGTGTTTTGTAGATTACCACCATGTGTCAGAAGGTGTCTGTTAATCAAGACCATGACAAAGAAGTGGACTGAGAAAATCCATTTCATGTTGCTTGGACTGCTAAACTCTCTTTGTAGCCCATCTGTAGATGCTGCACTCTGGCAGCCACTTGTCTCTGATATGTCTTCTGAGGCATCTGTAGATAAGCTTCCCTTGTGAGGCATTTGTCGTTAGAGAGTGGACTTTGACAATGTTCCTGGCCGGAGTCCCTTGTTTAGGTGACATTGCAAGCCCACCACAAAAAACAGTGTTTGAATCCAAGGCATTTTGTTGACAGGTGTCCAAAATACAGCAGTGTTGTGTCCATACATATGAGATGGCGTTGGGCATCACAGAATATATGCAGTGAGGCATTGGGAAGAACCAGGAACTGCTTCCGCAGCTTGAGTTGAAGGCTTGGAAGGTGATGGCTTGCTGTGGAAATAGGACTACCCAGTGAATGTATGGAAGTGAATTGAAAGCTGTTGTGTGTCTCAAGTTGTCAAAGGCCTGATGTCTTGAGGAGCAGTGTCTCACACCAGAAAGGCCATGTCACAGAATACCCTAGGTTCTTGGACACTGGCGCGCTCACATTCCAAACTAGGCATTAGTCTTCTGCTTCTTGCCATTCCATCAGGCAGAGCTCCAGAAAATGAGATGTATCAGTAAGCCTTTTAGAAGAGATCAAGCTTGAGCTTCTATTAAAGTAATGATCAGGCGGAGCTAGAAAGTTTAAGAATAAGGCAATGCAGAGATAATGAGAAGCGGTGAGAAAACTGATAATGGTGACACTCCAGCCTGAAACGTGACATGCAAGTGCAGGTGGAGGATATAGGCATGAAGCAAAGCTTTCCGAATCCAAAGTTAACATCCAGTGATCTTTGCCCATAGCAGAGGTAAGCCACTTGGCTAACAGAGTGAACTTGGGAATAGATAGATCCAAGTTGGGTATAGATTGTGAAAATTGGTCTCCCACGTGGCGTCTTCGATACTAGGCACCTTTCAGAATAAACCGGTATCTCTGGGCCAGGAATGGGCTGAAGGAATGATAGAGGAGAACATAGAGAGCTTCTTTAATTTAGCTCTGACCTTTGTGGAAGGCAGGAGGATGTCTGAGGCAGGCCAAACAAGGGCAACCTGTGGAACAAAACCTGTAAATCACTGCAGGTGAATGGTATCCAATACCCATCTGTTTTTAATAATTAAATCCCTGTTTCTGAGCAAAAAGCTACAAAAAGAGATCCTGTGCTGCTAGGAAAAGGCAGGTCATTGGGTCTGTTTAGGTCAGGACTGACAACCCCCCTGTTCAGACTGCATCTGCGATCTGGTAATAGGGAACCCACACACACTCTGTAAGCTACTATTTTGTCAGCTTTGAGCAATAAGCCTTAGGCACAACTTCTGTCTTCTTTAAAAGAAAAAAAAAAAAAAAAAAAGACTAAAAGTCTTTTCTTACTCATGATTTTTGTTTAGGCCACCACTGGATTAAAAGGCTGGGAACATGCCCTAAAATGCATCCCAGAGCAACTACAACCCCTATGGCTTCTGGCGGCACTGGCTTAATTGAGTTATTTCTTAAATGGCTATTACTGTGCTGTCTTGATAAGGAAAGGCATGTTCTAGAAAAAGCTGATAAAAAGGCAACATGGAAGAAAAGGAAGAAAAAAAGTAATGTGTATGATATGGGGAACCAAAGATGGGAAAAAAAACGGGAGGAATGAAGTGTGTGTGCGTGTAGGGGGCAAACAGTAGGCCATGCCTAGGGCGCCATTTCACCCAAGTTCAGACCCGTACATAGAATCACTGTAATGCATCACTGCTGCAACTAAATGTCAGTAACTGTCAATGTCCCCTTTGTGATCTGGGTCAACATAGTGTGGCACACTGGTCTGTTCTAATCTAAGCACATTGTAGCTACAGGTCAGCCTCTGCACACTACAGCTAAAACTTTACAGCATGAACAAAAAGTTTAGTTAGAAGGGATGACAGTGACAGGGTGATACTAAGATTGGAAGTGCCTAGAGGGCCTCCAACTTGACATTTTCTGGGGACCCTAAAAATGCTAACACTGGATTTATCATGCACTATCACAAATAATAAACTAAAAATATCAGCACAGGCAGAAAAACTTAGAAGATAAGTGTAAAGGAAAAGTAGAAAATAAGCAATTTACTGAGGACCCAAAAAAGTTTAGACAATTAGAAAACAAGGTAAAAGGAATTGAAAGACCACAATAAAAAAATAATTTGCAGAAATATCTATGAAGATCATGTGGAACATAAAGATGCTAAATGGATAGTAAAAGAAAGAATAAGAAGTTCAAATGTACAGGATATGAATGGATAGAGAGATTGAAACAAAGAAAAGCCTCTAACTAAAAAACCTCAGGCCCAGATGCAATACCTAACTTCTGGCTAAAAGTATTATTTATTTTACATTTGTTAACCGGGCTGGTCCAACTGGATATATTTCCATTTTCAGCAGCATTATTAGCATTTTTGCATGAAAATTTAGCCATGAGTAAGAACTATTTATATGCACACCTCAGACACCAGCCTGACCAACAGGAAAAACAATGTTTCTACTTAAGAGCGAACCTACAAGCTACCCTAAAACCTACATACCAATAACCTGCCTTACCACGACATATAAACTATACACCAGAACTGATGCTGACAGAGTTTACAATCATTAAGAAAAATACTTAATTATGGCAATAGAACAAATGGGTAATAAAACAAGCCATATGGAACAAAGGGTCATGTGTTGTTAAAGTCATAGTGGAAAACTGTAAAAAGGAGAAGACTAAGTATAGCATGAATAGACTACAAAAGAAGCATGTGACAGTATTCCACATTCATGGATAAGTGTGCTTTAAAAAGTACAAGATACACCCTACACTGAGACACATCACAGCGACCATGAAACATTAGCAAAACGCTTTTTAGTTAAGCCATGGCAAAGGATAATTATTCCAGGAATAAAAATCCAAAGGGGGATATTCCAGTGTGATAACACTGTCACCGCTGCTCTTTTGTCTTATCCTTAACCCATTAAGCTGTCTACTTAACAGATTACGTCACGGCTACAATTTAGCTCTCAGAAAACAATAAAGACTTCTCATGTTTTCTTTTTAGATGATTTAAAACTGTACAGCTGATCAGATGAGGAACTAAAAGCACAACTGCAAGTAGTCAAAACTTTTTCAGACGACATAAGAATGTCATTTGGTCTTGATAAATGTGCAAAAGCAACCTTTAATGCAGGAAATCTGCAGCATCAAGAAAACAGTAGTTTGGGACAACTTGAGCAAGAGGGAGTGTATAAATATTTGGGAATTGATGAAGGCTCAACAATAAAACATGAACAAATGTGAATAAAAAACTTAGTAAAGAATATTTTAAAAGACCTAAATTAATCCTGAAAACAATGTTGACATCTAGGAACAAAGTTCAAGCTATAAACCAATTTGCTCTTCCTGTCATAACTTACAGTTTTGGAGGGACTGACTGGCCCCAAAAGGTGTTGGATAGATTAGAGAGGAAAACAAGGATGCTTCATGCTCAAAGATTTATAAACAGTGCATACCAAGATTATATACTCCCTGCTCCGAAGGAGGTATGGGCCTCCTTGAAATTGATTACATGTATACATCAGCAATCCTGGGACTTCATACATATCTGCTGTCCTCACAAGACCCAAACATAGTGAAAGTTTTAAAACATGAGGAGAATAATCTAAGATGACTTCCCTGTTTAGTCTGGCAGAAACATGGCAGCATCAACCGGTAATGAAAATCAAACCAGAAGTAGATTTAGAAAAAAAAAATAATAAAAAAATAATCAGGCAACAACTGAATGTCCAAAAAACAAAAGAAAGAATATAAGGTGAAGGATCACATGAGAAGGCAAAAATACGGAAAATGCATAAATATAGCTGCAAGTACAAGAAACTCCTGGAACAACCTCATGTTGATCAGGATCGAATGCAGGAATGGTTAAGGAGAATCAAATTCAAACCAAAAAAAAGGTCAACAATGGTGGCCCAAGATAGCGGGCTATGTACATGTTGGTTTACAAAGTCCATTGAACATATGAGAGAAAGACAAATGTAGGGTCTGTAAAAGAGAACTGGAAACAGTGGCACACCTTGTTGCTGGTTGTACCATACTAATGGCAGGAGGACTGTGGGATTCCAAGATAGAAGTAAAAATCCAATACTGCACCGAAGTCCTAACACTCGAACCAGCCTACGAAATAGAATAAAAACGGTGTAGGACACTGCTAAACTATATCACTTTTATTGCATAAAAACACTAGATAAAACACAAGATGAGCGCTTTCGGGATATTCCCTTCATCAGATACTGTTCTCATAAAACAAACACTTTTTAAAATGATGAATAGCCAATAACAGTCATTGAAAAACCCGCCTATTTTGGAGGGTGGGTTTCACAGGAATCACATCATTAAGCCCTGGTTTCCTACTAGCCAGCAGCTCAATTATCCACCTGGATTCAGTTAACTCTGTTAAGTGCTTCAGATTGCCTCCTCTATTATTCACCTTAACATTTACAATGGCCCTAAAAGTAAAACTATGGGTAGGATAGTCCATCACATGTCTACTTAAGGCATTATTTATATCATTATTCCTTATACAGGATAAATTTTGCAAAATCCTTTGCTTAAACATTTGATTGGTCTTACCCACATAAAAACTGGGGCATTGGACACATTCTGCCAGATAAACAATATCTGTGGTACGACATGTTGCTCTGCCTGGAAAAATGAACTTCCTATGTGTAACTGGGTGTTCAAAATCAGATGATCTCTTTATATATGAACAGGCTTTACAACCTCCACAAGGGGCTGTTCCTGTTGATGTAACTGTTGTTTTATTTTCATTTATTTTCTCTCTACAAAGTAGGTCCTTGAGGTTTTTATTCCTCTTGTACCTAAATCTAGGATATGTGCCTACTACTCTACTTATACGTTCATCACCCATTAAAATGTTCCAATTTTTACGAACAATCTCACAAACATCACCAACATTCCCACTGTAAGTGAGCATTAATTCAGGACCATATTGCTTCTTCGAATCACCTGTAGGGGTGGCAGTGTTCGGTGTATCACGTTCTATCCAAGGTTTATACTTGGTATTACGAAAACTTCTGCTATGATCTATAACCCTATCCAAGATGTTTGCACATTGAGTAACAGCTTATTTCTAGCTCTTCCAGTGTGAAAACAGAACTTAGCAGAAAAGGCCACTATACTTAAGTTTATGGGTAAATTTCAGTAAATGGCTGCTAAGTGCATTGCCTGGATGCCAGGAATAAAGAAATACAGAAGACCTGGAAGAAAATCAGCTACAAAAAGTGAGGAAGAAACAATGACTGGGGAAAGTTCTGCAAATCTTCAGCAAAAACCAAGGCAACCTTCAGACAGGACTTCCAATAACCTTGACAACTGCATACAGACCTGGTTAAAATAAACAAAACAAACACCGATGGAGTACATCAACACAAACAACAAAAGGCTGGAGAAAATGGAAGTAGCTTTAAAAAGATATTCAGATGCGATGATAAAGCTGCAAAAGCAGAAGTTGAAATAAAGAAACGGCTGGCT
The DNA here is from genome assembly GCF_019279795.1 of Protopterus annectens. NCBI lineage: Eukaryota > Metazoa > Chordata > Ceratodontiformes > Protopteridae > Protopterus > Protopterus annectens. The sequence continues at coordinate 762,539,360 of NC_056725.1, read as the reverse complement.
GAATGAGACTGCTCAAGAAGAGAGGTTTAAAAAAAAAAAAAAAGAATTGGAGGACACAGCATGTAGAGAAAACCCGAGATTTTCAGCTACACCAGAGAAGCTGGAAGGAACAGACTGCACTAACTTTATGAAAGCACAAATAAGCAACTGGACTGGTATTCCACAGCAGCTACCTGAAAGGGCACATCATGTGTATGCTCTAAATCTGGCTATAATAAAGCAACCTAGACCTTTAATAGTAGATACAATCCTACCGGCAGGAGGAGTTGACTGAAAAAATGTGGAAGAAAGACAAAGTACTAAAAGTGGGAGACAGCAGAGTATTTGGGGAGAATAATTACTCACTGTACACCGGACAGAAGAGGAGCAAATTTATTCCACTGTTCAGGGAATGTCGACATGCAAGTGTGAGATTGAAACTGCTGTACCCAGCTGTCTACAAGGTATTCTTTCCTGGAGGGACAAAATCATGTTTTAATGAAGTACATGCCAAGGAAAAAAATACAAATGTTTGTCCAACAAAAAGTAAACTGTGAAACAGAAGGAGCTTTTGCTTCTTGTTCTTCTGGTAATAAACACAGAGGGACTGTACTTGTGAATCCTTTTGAAAATTTTCAACAGAAAAAAGCTGGACAGAAGGAAGGGGGCCATGGCAGTTGACTAGAAGAACTGAGAGTACACTAGAACTGAAGCAGACACAGGATTTCAGAAATGAACATTAATAAAACCAGTAACTTAATATGGGTTAAAATGCAATAAATATATTTAAGAAATATGACAGAACAAGAAAATCTGGAAATACTGTACTTTTTCAGAATTTGTTGGACTTCTGGGGGACTCAAAGCATATGCCCTACTTTATGTCATTAATGTTTGGGAAAAATATTTTGTGGAGGGGAACAGGAGGGAGAAAGTTAACTGTAAGTAAAGATTTTTTTTTCTAAAATAGTACCAATTTAGTGGCATGTGGTTTTCTTTATAATCTATAAGGTAAAGTTTAGTGCAGTGCGGATTGTAAACATGTGCTGCTTTTTTTTTTCTTTTCTCCCTTCTCTCTCTCTTCTTGTTCAGTTTTAAGAAATTTAGGCACTGCAATGTACATAAAAAGCTTGGTTAAAAAGCAAAATAAAAGAAAAATTAATGTGCTTTTTTTCCTTCTTGTATGGGGAAGTGACTGGATTAAAGACCTTAGATTGATTTAGAGCAAGTAAATGAAAAGAACAGTGAATATTATGAGGCTTTTTTTCTAGCAAATACCATGTATGCTCAGTAACAATTCTGCAACTGGTCTTCATGTTTTCTTATAAACAATCTGATAAAGAGAAATGGCTGCCAGGTTCTCGTGTCTCCATGGAGACAATCTGATAAAGAGAAACTGGCTACAGTCTGGTGGAAAGGGACTGGCTGAGGGAAAAAAAAAAGAAAAGGAAAGAGAAATTGGCTAGGAGATAATGTTCTCTGAAAGCATTCAGGAGTTTTCCCAAAGTAGATAATGCTCCCTGACAGCACTCAGGGGCTTTCCCAGCTGGCACAGCTATAAACATAAAACAAAACCAATCAGCACTTCGTAGAAGCACAGGGTGCACTATGCATCTTAGCATGGATAACCTTTCTTTTAGGTCAACTCAAGTCTGCTGAGTATGGCTGTCAGTTTGGGACTTTTGTTCCTATTAGGAGGTTTAACAAAAAAGGTGTTATACATAAAGGGTGGGAATGATAACTTTATACAGTGATGCCTTCTTTAATGTCATCAAATGTAAATGGCTTCACAGATAAATACAAACAAGAAAAATTAGTGACACTATACTAAAAAGTGTAGAGTGCAAATGGCTATGTTACAGGAGACACAGAAAGAACCGAACATGTGAATTTGATAAAGAAAGGTTTTCAGGATGATTATCCAGCAGACTACCTGAAACAAAGGAAAAGAGAAGGATTTAATTTCAAAAGGAGCTCCAACAGTGATGGATGACAATAAAAAAATAATAGTGGTAGATTGTAGTGCTAAAGGGCTACTGGCAAGGGAAGAAAATTACACTAGCATTTATTTACATTCCACCTAAAACTGTTACAATGGAGCTTAAGAAAATTCTGGGAGAAATAATCAGTTTTCTTACTTATCTGTGGGGACTAAAATTTGATTTGCAACAGTGAAGATGTGTCTCGGGGCCCAGAAGGGAAAATATAAAGGAGGGTAGATTTTTGAAGAAATGTATGCAAATATTTGGCACGGAAGATGAGAACTCAGTAATAAAACTTGAGTGAATTTACATATTATTCCCTAGAGATAAAAAGTAGGCTAGGCTAGACAGAATTTACATTACACTAGAACATGTGCATTTAATTGAAGGTCTTGATACCCACCCAATAACTATTTCAGATCATGCACCAATAATAGCTAAAATAAAAACACAGGGTAATGAAATAAAAATGAGACATTTGCACTTCCCCACCTATCTGCTGAAAAGAGAGGAACTTAACGAATGGGTAGTGAAGATTACTGAAGAGCTGTTAGAGAAGATAGAAATTTCTTTTGAAAATAGCTAGGAAAAAAGATGAAATTAAGGAGGAGTTTAAAAAAAAACGTGGAAATATAAAAAAGGGAGCTATGGCAAGAAGAAAACAAGAATTATTTAGAGGGAATGATAAATGTCAAAGTATTCCAGAACAGGGGGAATCTCACGGAACAAGAAGATAATCAACTGCAGAATGCTAGGCAGAAAATAAGGGATTACCTCGCTAATATGCACAAGTTTAGAAAAGACTGCTGTTAAGCAACTGTTTTTTTGATAGCACTAGAGCACAAAAACTTTTAGCACAATAACTCAGACAACAGAAAGGAGAAAGAGCTGTCACCAAACTTAGAGACCCTATAACAAAGGAGTTAACAAGAGATCCTGTAGAAGCATTAGAAATATTTTGGAAATTCTGAGAGAGTCTCTATCAAGCATAGAAATATGAAAATTAAGAGAAGACACAAATGGAAATATTTATGGAAGAATTAAATATGCCAAGGTTAGACGTTCAATTACTAACAGTTAAGATAGGAGGAGATGAGATTTGTGATGTATAACCAATCTACAGGAAAGTCCCCAGGTATAGATGGTATTCCTGTGGAAGTCTGGAAGCTAAAAGGAAAAAACTGAAAGATCTGGAAGGTTTTATTCAACAAAAGCTGGCTTTATTTGCAGATGATATTTTGTACCTGACAAAACCAGAAGATATTACAGTGTTGTGGAACACAGACAGTTTCAGATATTTTTGAGATACAAAATTAATGAAGCTAAAACAAAGGCAATAGCGGTAAATTACATATCCACACATAAACTTGTTCAGAATACCCATATTTATGGGAACATGATAAAATGAAATATTAAGGAGTATGGATTAAAAATAATTCTAGTGTGGCAGGATATGTGGGAAGTGACAAAAGATAATACAAAAACTGAAAAAAGAAATGGAAGCTTTGTTCTATCGATATGGATAGTACGATATAAGCAATTAAAATGTTTTCAGTCCCTGTAGTCTTGTACACAGGTCAGGCATATTTTTATCAACCAGAGGAGAAGTTGTGGGTAGCAATTAATAAAAAGCTGAAGGACCATCTGGGAGAGGAAGACAGGGAGAGTCAAATGGGATAAATCTGATTCTTTCAGTAGAACAGTGCATACCGGGATTACCCAATCTGATGGGGTATTTCAGAGCTACACAGTTAAGACTCCTATAGACAGCACAAGCAGAAAAAAAAATGAAGTTATGTACTTACCATAATGTTCATCTGTGTTGTCTATCTTCATTTATCCTTGACAGATGGGTTCAGTTCCAATATCGGAACAGACTCAGCTGTTACTACAGCTATCACCAGCCAAAAACTCTCGAGCTTCAACTCTACCCACAATCCCTCTATCACAATTACCTTGGATCAAGTTTGCAAGAAAGTATATAAAGACATATATATATATACATATATATATATATACATATACATATACATATATATATATATATATATATATATATATTTATATATATATATATATATATATATATATATATATATATATATATATACATACATACATACATATATATATATATATATATATATATAAAATTTATTTATTTATTTATTTTATTTATTTATTTTGTTAACACAGATTTGAGAGGAATGTCCGGGAGAGGATGTTTCCAAATGCAGGGCAGCGAGAATTTCCGGAGAAATTGTCCTTGGAAATGTGGAGGAAACGTGGAGGAACACAGGCACCCCCAGAAAACACAACAGAGAACATGCAAACTCCAGAACAAGAGCACACAGAAGGCAACGAACGGAAGAAAACACACTCGTCCTTGCTTGTAATACATTACAGATATAAGGAAAGGAAGCCCAGATGGAAGCCATATCTACTGTTCTTGAAAAATCATAATACTTCAAGGATATATAATCCGTTCCACCAAAAAATCTTTTAAGGTCAGGGGATGGAGGCAGGGGAATAAAGGATAAATGAAGACAAACACAGCTAGAACATTATGTTAAGTACATAACTTCATGTGATGTTGTCAATCTTCACTTTATCCTTGACAGATGGCAAAATCCCCAGCTACCAAAAATCTCAGGTGGACTCGTAGAAGGATATTCTTGAGCACCATCGAACCAATGGATGATCTTCCCAAGTCCAATTTGCAATAAGTAATAAAGGTATGGGGAGAAGCCCAAGGAGCTGCTGCACATATATCATCCATCGAAGCTCTAGACTGGAAAACTGCCGAGGTGGCTATAGTCCTTGTAGAATGTGCTTTCATGGGCTTAGGCAAGGTTAAATTATTCTTAGCATAAATAAAAGAAGTGCAGTCTTTCAGCCACTTAGCCAGAGTTACCTTGCTGACTGCCTGTCTTGGAGACTTTCTGAGCAGCAGTCTGTCTTGGTTTGGTTTTCCACCTTGGATTTATTTTTATTTGCTGACTGCCTTACCCAACTTTGCACTGAAAAAGAAAACTAGTTGATTAGATTTTTGAATGCCTTTTGTTCTATGAAGATAGAAACATAACGGTCTATGAACATCAAGTAAATGTAAGGAATATTTGTCTTAGATGGAATAATTTGGAAAGAAAACTGGTAAATTAATCATTTGATTGATGTATTGATGTTAGCCTCTGAATACTACCTTGGGTAAAAAGGAGGGGTTTCTTTGTAAAGAAACTATCCTTGTGGAAAATCAGATAAGGAGGTTCGACAACAAGGCCAGGAACTCTGAAACCCTCCTAACAGAGGTAATGGCTACCAAAACAGTATCTTCCAAGACAAAAACTTCAGGACACATTTGGCAGAGGACTCAAAGGGACAATGTATTATGGCCTGTAATACTATTTAGATCACAAGGAGGTGTCGGATTTTTGAAAGGGCGTTTTAACAAAAGTGTGCCTTTTAAGAATGATTTACAAAGTCAATGACAAGCTAAAGAACGTTCTTTTAAGCCTTCGTGAAAGTTAGAAATTGCAGCTAATTGTAAACTGATGGTAGAAAGGGAAGCTCCAGCATGGAAAAGAGAGGCTAGATAGTCTAAAATATGCTCTATAGAAGAAGAAGAGATTATTTGTTTTTCATGGGCCCAAATGGTAAATCTCTTCCATTTGCTAGAGTACAGTTTTTGAATGGAAGGTTTATGAGCCAGCAAGAGGATGTAGTGTACTGGGGAGGAAATATTAGGATGCCTGGCAACTAAAGGAATTGGAGGAACCATGCTACCAGCTTGAGGTTCAAAATGTCTGGGTGAAAAAATCCATCTGGATGGGACAGAAGTTCTGGAACCGGGTCCAAAAACCATGGTTGTCGAATCAGAAAAGGCCAAAGGAAGGGGAACCAAATCTGTTGAGGCCAAAAGGGTGCAATGAGGATTATAGTGCTTTTCAACTTGGGTGATTTCTGTAAAAATTTCAGAATTAGAGGTATTGGGGAAATACATACAGGGGACTGGGGGCCAACTGTGGAGGAGATGGTCTCTGGGTGACTTCCTGGGTGGTGGAATCGGGGCAAACTAATTGCTGCACTTGTTGTTCAGGGGTGAAGTGAACAGATCGCAGCAAGATCAACCCCACTGATGGAAGATCATTTTCTCCACTGCTGGATTGACAGACCACTCACGAGGCTGAAGGATGCATCTACTCAGCTTGTCTGTGTTCACACTGGAATTCCCCAGAATGTGGGCTGCTATTAGAAAGTGGTTGGAAGAGATCGCCCACTGCTACACTCAGAGCTTTTCAACAAAGGGGTTAAGACTTGGTTCCTTCCCTGCTTGCTGATGTACCAAACTACTGAGGTATTGTCTGTCTGAACTGCAATTGTCCCCTCAGGAAGAGCTGTCTGAAAGGCCTGCAACGCTAGAAGCATCACTACTGGCTCTAGGACAATGATGTGCAAATTGGCCTCTAAAGGGGACCAAGTGCCTTGGACAGTCTTGCCCAGAAAATGTCCTCCCCTCCAACCCCATCTGGGAGGCATCCATGGTCACTATAGCCGTGGGCTCGAACAACAGAGGGGTGACCGTGGAGGATTTGTTCAGAATCCATCCACCACAGAAGTTCCCTCTTACAATAACTGCAAATCAGAATTTGGTCTGACAAGGGTTGGTGAAGGGTAGACCACTGAAAAGCTAGCAGCCATTGCAGAATTCTTATATGAAACCAGCTAGAGGTACTAGAGTTATGAATGCTACCATTGACCCAAAAGCTTGAAAAACTAGTTGAGCAGGGACACTTTTGCTGCAGATTATCTTTTGAACTTGTACCATTATTCTTTGAAGTCTCTCTCCAGAGGAAGGGATGCCATAGTTGCCACCGTATACAGTAGGCCCTATGAATTATAAATTTTGCATTGGGCAGCATAAAGCACTAGTTGCCACAATCAGCTGCAAGCAGTGGTCACAGAAGGCACTAAGGTCAACAGAGACCAGGCTAAAGACCTGGAAGTTGACTGGAGAGAAAGTACAACAGTTCAAGGAATTACTCAGGGCTCTAACACCCCAAGAAGAGCAGGAAATAGGTGGAACTGAACAAGAATGGCAGCGCCTAAAAACAGAATGTGTTAGGATTACAGAAAAGATATGTGGCCGAGCCAGTTATGTAAATGAGGCACATAAAGAAAGCTGGTGGTGGAATACAGAAGTCCAGGAAGTCATCAAAAGAAAGAAGGCATGCAGGAAGAAGTGGGAGATCAAAAGGACTGACCAGGCTAGAAAGGACTACTGGCTGGCTAACAAATCTGACCAGGCTAGGAAAGACTACTGGTTGACTAACAAAGAAGCTAAGAAGTTGCATTAGCAAAGAACAGGGCATCAGAGTCTCTCTACCAACTTCTGGAAAGTGATTCAGTAAGGGGCACAAAAAACATCAAGTTGCAAATCAAAGACAGAAAGATAAAGAAGATAGTCAGACACCCTTAATAAAGGATGCCAGCAACAACATGCTCGCCAGTCTACAGGACATCAAAGGCAGACGGAAGAAGCATTTCCAGCAGTGTCCGAATGAAAACCCCACAGAAGCCACAGAAGCTGTACTGCCCCAGAAATAGCCTACAATGAGAGAAGAGAGGGAGCCCATCAGTAAGAACAGCACTAAGGAAAATGAAGTCAGGGAAAGCAGCAGGCTCAGATGAGGTCACAGCAGATATGATAAAGATGATGGGTGAGATAGGGGAGAAATGGCTCCTGATGGTACCAACAGCAGTATGGAGAGAAAGGCGTATCCCAGATGATGGGAGAATAAGCATACTCGTGTCAGTGTACAAGAATAAAAGGGACATCCACAACTGTGGGCAATACAGAGGCATCAAACTCCTATCACACTGCATGAAAGTTATGGAGAGGGTGATTGATAAACAGATATGCTGAGTAGTAGAATGTAAGATGGGAGATGAGCATTTTGGATTCAGATCAGGATGCAACACAACTGACCCGATGTTTGCAATTTGACAGATATTTGAGAAGACACTAGAAATAAGAGTCCAACTTTGCATTCTTAGACTTCGAGAAAGCATATGACAAGGTCCCAAGAAAGCTGATCTGGGCAGTACTGCGATGGCTTGAAGTCCCAGAAACACTGGTAGAATTAGTGTAGTGCAGTCTATGTACAAGGACCCAATGATTCAAGTACAAACAGTGTTCGGCCTCACAGAGGGGTTCCCACAGTGGGAGTACACCAGGGTTCAGCTCTGTGCCCACTGTTGTTCATACAGGTGATGGACTACATTAGCTAACAGGTCAGAAGGGGCAGATCAACAAAGTTGCTGTATGCAAACGATGTGGCACTACAGGCAGACTCCAAGACAGAACTTCAGCAAAGGACAGGAGAATGGAATGCAAAACTGCAGGCACATGGGATGAAACTAAGCACAGATAAGACAGTGATAATGGCAGTAAATTGGGGAAATCAGAAGAAGCTGAGAATAGAGAGAGAAGGGAAGATAGTGGAAGAGGTAAACCACTTCAAGTATCTGGGAGGAGTGGTTGAGGAGAAGGGAAATCTGAATCAAAAGGTCAAATTTAGAATCAGAAGGGCTGCAGCCAACTAGCATACAGTGTCAGGTGTAGTCTGTGATAGAAGAATGCCAAAGAAGCTGAAAACAAAGGTGTACAAGACAGTGGTGTGACCAGTACTACTGTACGGTACAGAAACCAGGGCAGTAAAGGCAGAACAGTTAAAAAAGCTAGAGGTGATGGAAATGAAGCGCTTGAGAAGGGGGATAGGATACACACTCTAGGACAGACAAAGAAATGAGTACATAAGTGCAGAAGCCAAAGTAGCTCCAATTGCAGAAAAGATCAGAGAGAACCTATTACAGTGGTTTGGACACACGTGCAGAAAAGCAGTAGACAATCTGGTGAGGAAGATTTGGGACAGACAGGAAGAAGGTAAGAGGAAGCGAAGATGTCCAGCGAAGAGGTGGATGGATTGACTGTGTTAAAGAAGATCTGCAACAGTCAGGCACGAGTGTTGAAGATGGCATGAGCATTGAATCAAGAGAGTTGGCAACAGTTAACATGATACCCCCACCCCATGTTAAAAAAAAAAAAAAAAGGGGGGGGGGGCTGATGATGATGTCAAATATAAATTCTCAACATTTACATTTATCCCCAGATGAGTGCAGATATTGAGAATGCCTGGTTGAAGCGGTTATGAATCAGTCGTCCAAGTACAGAAACACCCAGAATCCTTACAGTCTCAACTGTGCTGCTAGTATTGCTATGCATTTGGTGAACAACCTGGGAGCTGTGGTGAGACCAAAGGACACTACTCTGAACTGGTAATGACGGGCTCCCAGCCGGAAGCGGAGGAACTTAGAGGCATTTTTCCAGTTTTATGTGGTAATACACACCCTGAAGATCTATTGAGCACATCCAGTTGTCTTTCTTCAGAAAAGAAAGAATAGACTGTACTGTCACCATCTTGAACTTTGTTTCCCAAACAGATTTGTTCAGCACAGAGAGATCCAAAATCAGACTCCAGTCCTCTGCCTTTCTTGGTACTAATAAGAATCTTCAGTAGGTTCCGGATCCTTCATGGTTTGGTGGGACTTCTTGGACGACTCTCTTGGCCAGCAGTTTCTGAATTCCTTTTCCTGCCGAATCCCTCTGACTGGGTGGAATATCAGTGATTTTCTTGAGTACCGGGGGAGGGTGAGAAAGGGGAATGAGAGAGCCTTTGGATAGGATCTTTTGCATCCAGGAATCTGTTATGTTTAGCCAGGCATTTAGGAGCAAGGACAAGTGTCTCTTAACTGCCTCCAGAGGAAGACAATCGAGCCTCCATTCAGGACCACTGAAAGGGCTTCCCTGGAAATGAATCCTTAAGCCTTGGTTTTGCGGACCACCTCTGATGCGAGGGTGGCGTCTTCCATTTTGAACCCCCCCCTGCCCCTGGGGGGAACTGCCTCCACATGCGTCTTGGAAAGGCCCTTAGGATTTTTGGAACCATATTTTTCCACCACTCCTTTTTTCCTAGAAAAAGACTTCTAAGGGGTAGATAAACATACGCCCATAGCAGACAGGTTTTCAGCATCCTTCTCACACCTGGACAAAGTCTTTTTCACTTTAGGGCCAAACAAGGATATTCCCATCAAAGGGAGCGCTGACGAAAAAGACTTGAATAGTTCCACAAAGTCACAGAAGTGCATCCAGGCGTCTCTCCTTATGGCTACGCCTGTACCTGCAGTGCTGGAAATCCCTTCGGCTGTATGAGTGAGCAGCCTCATGGACAAGTTAGACACAGACTCCAGGGTGGCTAGCTTGGAAGGCACTTTCTCTTGGGCTCCCTCAGCTACAGTTCCTGCCAGGGTGTCTTACAATTCCTTAATTCAATCCTGTTGAGTCTTGTGAAGTGTGCCAAAAAATTCAAGGACCTTATAGAGAGGGTAGATAAAGTGTAGACCCACTTCCCAAATCTTTCCATGGCCCAAGACTCCCTGTTGGCTGGATGGACAGAGGAACTATCCTCCTTTTTAGTGGCGGATGCTATGACCATGGCATCCACAGCTAATGCTTGGCCCACAACTGCTTATCATCAGGGGCAGATAATATTTTTATTACATCTCTTAGGGATGGGTTCGATGGTGTCCAGAGCCTTCCATGCCCACTATGAAATCAACTGATTAAATTCATCAGTGGGTGGACTCGCCCAAGAGGAAGATGGGTGGGTGCTGAAATCCTGCAGGTAGACGGATTCCTCTGAGGAAGGGTTCTGGGACTTCCAGCCACCCCTCAGTTTTAAAATTTCTAGAAGGTCTCCAAATGAGACAGTCAGGAGGTGACCGTGGGGACCCTCTCGCTCTCATCAAAATCTGTGCCCTTGGTAACCAATTCCTGGGGGGGAATCCTCTTGCACTTTTTTCCTGAGGGACCTCCTCAGGGGGATAAATCTTGTGATGTATCAGAAGATGACAGAAGCTAAGTCTGGGGAGCCTGAGGCTTCAGCATCCACTGTCCCAATGTAGGGGCAAGAGGAATAACAGAGCTAGAAGAGGGTACCTCTTTCTGAGGGGGAAAGTGCCAAATGAGTCACCGTGAGAGGGCCCTCTCCATAGCCTCAAAGGCCAGCCCTCCTGAAGAGGGAAGGGAGCCTGGAACAGAGATAGACTGCCTTGGGACCGGGGTCACTCCCCGCTCTGAAGAACCGACCCCTCGAGACAGAAGCCGGTGCCGAACAAACTGCAGTCAAAGTCCAGAGGACCAGAGTCAGCACCGAAAAACCTGGAGTAGAGACCTGTCCCCCGGAACAGACAGGGTGGCCATGACTCCGGTAGGTCTCCGATTCTGAAGCCAGCAAAGAGATCGGAGAACTCCCAGTTCCAAAGATATGCTTAACTCCAGGGCTCAGAGTTCTGGAACAGACGACTCTAAGACCTCAGAGGAGGTTAGAGGAGTAGTAGTTAATGGGGTAAACCGAGAGAGAGCCTGAAAGTCCTCTAGCCCATGGGATTTTATGCACCACTCTCTCTTTCGACTTCAGACAGACTTTTGGTGGAGTGGATAGATGAGGTACAGGGGGACTTAGGCCTCTACAGAAAAACTTCTGAAGCTCACCTGCAAATGGATCAATTAAAGGTGAAATTTCTTTGCTTTTGGAACTGATAGAGAGGTCAGAACTGAGAGACTTCTTTTCTTTCCTTTGTCCACAGAAGAGAAGGCTTCACTAAAAGCTGAAGGAAGCAAGCCTTGCAAAATAAGCCTGCTGCGCCTTTCGACAAGGGCTTGATGGTTAAAGTCATGACATATGCTGCAGTCCTCTTGTAAACGGAGGGAATCTAGGCAATAAATAGCATGAAAATCTGATGATGGAATTTTATGGCCACTCTTCTGGCAATTTTTTTAAAGACAGAGGGGCCCTTATGCTACTCAGCCATGCTAACAAAAGGAGAGAAGGCTGGAAAACAGCCACTTACACTCACACAAAAGATTTAGAGATACTAGCAAAGTGGAAATTTTTTTTTTGGATAGAGAGGGGGAAGGAAAAGAAACCAAAAATGATAGTCGGAGAGAGTACACAAAAGTGTACAGGGAAGGGAAAAAAACTAGCAAGAGAGGGAGGGGAAAACTATCAATGACAGTTAACAAAATACACAAAAATGCAAGGGAAAAAGTGCCAACAATGATACTACAGAATTACATTATGTGTAAGAACAAAATTAAAGGTACAGTGGTAAAGGACATAGAGAGAGAGAAAAAATAAAGAATTTACCTAAATCCACTGAAACTCGAGAGAACAGGCAAAACACGACCATTTCAGAAAGCGGCAAATGAGATCAGAGTTAATTGAGAGACAGGGATTGTGGGTAGAGGTGAAGCTCAACAGTTTTTGACAGGCGCAAGCTGTATTGACAGCCAAGTCTGTCCCAATATCGGAACCAAACCCATCTATCAAGGATAAAATGAAGGTTGACAACAGCAGATCTATAATTCAAAGTGGAAAGGGATGATGATGAAACATGGGGGAAGCTCAAGAAACAAGAAGAGACTGGGATTTTGGATGCATGCCTTTGAGAATAACAATAATCATGCAGATTATTATATCCATAAAGTAGAAGAAAGTATTCTCTAAGAACTAAACCAACATGAGAATGGAGAAAAAAAAAGATTGATGATAGGTGTGACACCTGTGCCGTGACCCAGCAATCAAGGAGCCTCAATCTTCACCACTAACACCAGTGAGGGGCATCATCTCATATAGGAGGAAAGGATAACAAATACACACAGTAAAGTGCAATTTCCTTTAAGAGCACACAGAGATCACAGTCAGTCCGGGGCTGGTCACTCCCTTGTGCTCCAGGTCCCCAATAAGACTCCCCCACTAGCACAGCTATAGGGTCCAGATCTTAGCCAGCTGGGCAAGCTAAAATCTCATACACCCTCTCTGGTCAACCAGTGCTTCATGTCCCTGCCCAAGTAGCTGGCACACACACACACTGAGATGAGTTTATACAACCACACAGACACTTCTGGGGAAGGCTGGCACAGGTTCTTCAGCTGTGCACCTTTTACCCAGACTATACGGTAGAAATCACTGCCACCACCCAAGCTAATAATTATCAGCTACCCAAAGGCCCTTAAAATGGTGTCCAATTATTACTGTGCAATATTATTATCCAAATGGTAGTATAACCCAGGGCTAAAGCTATAGAGTGGCTTTGTACAGTTTTACCAAAGGCATGCAAGTACTCTTAAGAGCTTAACTTACCTCTACACAAAACAGACACAGTTAAAAGGGTTTAAAATATTTAATAAATAATTAAAAACACAAGACAATACTTCTTACTACACAGTGCTAGTCAAGGGTTCAAAGATCACAGAGAAATACTAGTAATTCAGTTGTACAGTTCTGACATCACAGAAAAACACAGTCTAATCTTTCTAGTTTCTAGCTATTTCTAAGAGTGCTGATGAGTTGGATGGTCAAGACAAAAATGCTTAATGCCCTCGGACTCTCTCTGTTTTTAACATCACATTCCTGGTTCCCATTACATCATTCTTCACACTTCCCTGGGTCCCCAGGCTCACAGAAAGTGTATTAACATTCTTAACATCTCATTTTGCTATCTTGCAGCTGGTCAGGAAGCAGAGCAATAAAAATAAGTTTGCATGTTTAAATCTAGCAATTTAACTCTTGGTTAAAATAAAAAGAATGTCTTCATCTAGACCGGCTGGAGTAGACTTTAGATCAAAGGGTCACAACATGCTTTACTTGGTCAGCTTTCTGCCAGCAGAGTGTACTGTTACATTAATATTTACAGATGACAGAATTATCTATAAAATTCTATCTGGCTAGGCTGGCAGCCTTCACATTTCCACCCCTCTGGAGAACTCGAGCTAATTTTTCAAGTGACCCTTGAGAAATGCTGCTTGAGAGAGTTAGGTCTATCTGAATATACCTTACCCCATTCCCTGTCTTGAAAGCCTATCTGCATTGGCATTCTTACCCACTGCGGTGCTGCACTGACATATATGCTTGCAACCCTAGGCTCCATCTTAGCAACTTGGCATTTTGCTGGCTGGCTCTGTTTAACCATGTTAGGGGGTTGTGATCGGTCATAACAGTGAATTTCCTTCCATACAGATAAGCATGGAGTTTCTGCAGTGCCCACACTACAGCTAGATATTCCTTTTCTACAGCTGCATAGCATTGCTCCCTGGGTTGGAGCCTACGACTGAGATAAACCACTGGGTTCTCTTCTCCCTCTGAAGAAATCTGGCCAAGTACAACCTCCACCCCATGGTTCGAAGCAACCACCTGCACAACAAATTTTTTGCTGTAATCTGGACTGGCTAACACAGGGGGTCCCTCCCAAAGCTTCTTTAAGCTTCTGGAATGCATGCTCAAAAGCTGGGGTCCACACTACCTTATCTGGCTGATCTTTCTTGTCAGGTATGTGAGGGGAGCAGCTATGGTTCTATAACTGGGGACAAACTTTCTGTAGTACCCTGCGGTCCCTAAAAATGCCCTCACCTGATTTTTGGTAACAGGTGCAGTCCATACCTGAATGGCTTCCAGTTTGGCAGGTTCTGGCCTTATCTTCCCACTCCTCACTCTATGTCCTAGGTAGGAGACATCTGCCATACCCACCTGACATTTGCTCAGCTTAATGGTCAACCCTGCCCTCTGTAGTCTGCCCAGCACCTCCCTGACATGCTGAAGGTGGTCTGGCCAGGAATGGCTATAAATGGCAATATCATCTAGGTAAGCAAGGGCAAACTCTCATGCTAGGATACGATCTACTAGCCTTTGGAAAGTTGCTGGGGCATTCTTCATCCAAAGGGCATCTTTGTGAACTCATACAAGCCAAATGGAGTCATAAAGGCCGACTCCTCTCTTGCAGTGGGAGTCAAGGGCACCTGCTAGTAATCCTTGGTAAGATCAATGGTTGTAAGATACTTAGCCCCACCCAGCTGCTCTAAGGCCTCATCTGTCCTAGGCATGGGGGTAAGCATCTGTCTCGGTGTGACTAATTTCCTGTAGTCCACCCAGAACCTGGGGAGGCCCAGGGACTGTTGGACTCTTGAATCACCCCTAGTTCCAACATCTCCTGTACCTCCTCAGAGTCTGTTCGACTCTTTCAGGCACTCTACAAAGGGCCTGCCTAATAGGCCTTTGGGGTCCTGTTTCCACCTGGTGCTGCCCCAGGTAGGTGCACCCTGGTTTTCCAGTGAACATGTCCCCAAATTCCTGCAACACTGCTCAGATTTCTCAGACCTGGGTAGGAGATAGCTGCTGGGACATTGCTACCCCTTCCACTGAGGTGGCAGCCCAAGCTTCACTGAGGAGATCAGTCCCCAAATCTCCCTCAGACTCCTCTTGCAATCCATTGCAAATGCTCAGCACCTGGGCTTCCCTATCATGGTAAGGTTTCATCATGTTAACATGGTACAATTTGAGCCCGTGCCTTCTGCCTAGCAGTTCCACCATGTATTTAACATCACTTACCTTTCTTACCACCTTGTAACGTCCCTCCCAAGCGGATTGCAGCTTGGTGTGTCTGACAGGAATGAGAACCATGACCTGCTGCCCCACAGCATACTCGCTAGCTCGAGCATTCCTGTCATACCACACCCTTTTCTGTTGCCAGGCTTCTGCCAGGTTCTCCTGGGTCAAGCTCATGAGTTTCCTGAGCCTTGTCCTGAGGTTTAGGATGTATGCCACAACAGACTCCTTGTGAGACTCGCACTCACCCTCCCACTCATCTCGAATTAAATCTAGAGGTCCCCTCACCCTATGCCCATACAGCAACTCAAAGGGTGAAAAACCTGTGGATTCCTGGGGAATCTCTCTGTAAGCAAACAGATGGGGCACATATTTGTCCCACTCCCTCTTAAACTGATCTGCAAATGCCCGTACCATGGACTTAATTGTAGAGTTTAACCTCTCAACAAGACCATTAGTCTGGGGGTGGTCTTCATGTGCTTCACCCCACAGGACTTCCACAGACAAGCCAGCAGATCTGACATAAAATTGGCACCTCTATCAGTCAGTATTTCTTTTGGGAATCCGACCCTGCTGAAAATCTTTAACAAAGCATTTGCCACCTTCTCTGCCTCAATGGAGGACAAAGCCACCACCTCAGGGTATCGTGTAGCATAATCCACTACCACTAGGATATACTTTTTCTCTGTGGAACTTGGGGTACTCAGAGGACCTACAATACCCATAGCTACCCTATGAAATGGCTCCTCAATCACAGGCAAAGGCATCAAAGGAGCTCTTACCTTGTCTCTTGCCTACCTTTTGGCACTGCTCACAGGTCCTGCAGTACCCTGTTACATCTCTGGAAATTCCAGGCCAATAGAAGTTCTGCATAATATGCCTCTTTGTACCTTATATGACCTGCAAAGGGAATATCATGGGCTATGGCTAGAAGCGCCAGATGGTAGGCTCTAGGCACTACCAAACTGCTGTACTCTCTCACCTTCTAGCCCTCCCTCAGGGGTCCACTCTCTGTATAGTAACCCTTTGTCCCAGTATAAAAATTCCGCCTTTTCTTGAGACTCTGGTGTCTCCCTAGCTACTTGCCTCAGGCCTTGCAATGTAGGGTCTGAGAGCTGAGCCTGTCTCAACTCTCTCCTTGTAACCCTTCCCAGCTCCCCTTCCACAGAAGTCTGGCATCCTCTGACAGTAGTACCTCACTGTCAGCCTGAGTACTACTATTCACCTCTACTATTGCAGTCACTCTGTCCAAGGGACCATCAGTAAACACAAGCAGCTGTGGCTCACCTTCAGTCTCACTGCTACAGAGTAGCTCCCCCCTGAAGTAACCACCTTACCAGTTCTTGCTGCAAGTATGCAGTCTGTCTGGGTCTCCACCAGGCTACTAGACCCACATGCGCATCTCCTAGCCTGGCCATGTGTAATTGCATAAGCACATGGTACTGCCTCATCCAAATCCTTCCCTATCAGGACATTTGCAGGATGGTAGTTTGGCACCCCTGTTGTCTCAAGACAACCTATTACTGGCATTTTGTCTTTCCCACTTACTGGCTCTCTCACAATTTCTTCCCCATCTTGCCTCTGTGGGCACTCGTATGCCACATGGCCCCACTGGTGGCATTCAAAACATTTAACCCTAGGTCCTGGACGTGTACCTGGACTAGTGGCTTCCCCTGCTACTGCCAAATTCTGTTGGGGCAGTCTGTGTTGCCCACCCTGGGTTTCTTAGGCCCATGAGCAGTACTGGGGGGGTCCCATTCCTGCACAGGGCTGCCCTGCTTGCTAGGTATAGGTCTCCCTTCTTCCCAAACTCATCTGAAGTAGCACATTGTCTATCAGCTAACCAGATCCTCATGTCCTCAGGCAAAGTGCTAAGGGCTTGTTCCTTCACCAAAATATCTGCCAGCCCTTCAAAAGTGGTGACCTGACATCCACTCACCCACCTATGGAAATAAGTGCTCAGTTCAGCAACATATTCACATACACACTTCCATCTGCCTTGCGTCTATGCTCATGAAACTTTTTCCTATACGTTTCAGATATTAGCGTAAACAATTCTAACAAATGGTTTTTAACAGTATAATCAAAACATGTATTGTCAGACATTTTTGACAATACAGTTACAGCTTTACCATGGAGTAAGGGGGTCAGGAACCGTACCCAGAGTATTTGGTCAACACTATACTGTTTGCATACCCTTTCAAACATATGAATGAAACTATCAAAATTATCCCCCTCTTTAAACTGTGAAAGAAATTTACTGACCTGTTGTGCTCCTGGGGTCCAGTTACTCCCTTCCCAATTACCTCCATGACTCTTCTCATGCTGCCTCTGCCTCTCCTTTTCCTCAGCTACCAGGTGTAGCAGTTTCTCATTCTCCACAGCCGGCAAACGTCGCAGTCTCTCATTGTCCTCACTCTCTCAATGCCTCAGTCTCTCAGTTGCTTCTAATTCCACACACCTGGCCTCCAACTCAAGTCTCTTTAGCTCCAGATGGATTTTTAAGTCCTCTGCAGAAAGGTTGAGCTGTCCATTCTCTGAGGAAATTACATCTCCACTGCCAGTCTGATTGTCCTCCTGGTTGTTGTTTTCTGATGCAGCTGTAACCAAGACTGCAATCAGGTCTGCCTTAGGTTTCCATGCACCAGTCCCCTAGCCTGGCACATCTCAGCCAGCTGGAACCTGGTCAGCTTTCCATGCTCCTCTGCTCACATGCTGCCTACTCACCCTGACTAACTAGGCTAACAAAAGAAATAAAACAATTGTGATCTGAACTCTGAGTATTCACTGCGTGGCTGATTCAGAGTACAAAACACCTTCAAAGCTCACTGTATACAAGCTGCAGGAATTCACTCTACCCACACTACAAATAAATTAGGATTTGCCAACTAATTAATATGTGATGTGGATATCCCACCACTGCCACCAATTAATGTGTGATGCCCATGCACTGGCCCAGCAATCATGGAGCCTTAATCCTCACCACTAACACCAGTGAGGGGCGTCTCATATAGGAGGAAAGGATAACAAATGCACACAGTAAAGTGCAATTTCCCTTAAGAGCACACAGAGATCACAGTCAGTCCAGGGCTGGTCGCTCCCTTGCTCTCCAGGTCCCCAATAAGACTCCCCACTGACACAGCTATAGGGTCCAGTTCTCAGCCAGCTGGGCAAGCTAAAATCTCCAGCACCCTCTCTATCCAACCAGTGCTTCGTGTCCCTGCCCAAGTAGCTGACACACACACTGAGATAACGGTTTATACAACCACACAGACACTTTTGAGGAAGGCTGGCAGAGGTTCTCCAGCTGTGCCCCTTTTACCCAGACTATACGGTAGAAATCACTGCCACCACCCAGCTAACAATTATCAGCTACCTAAAGGCCCTTAAAAGGGTGTCCAATTATTACTGTGCAATATTATCCAATTGGTAGTATAACTCAGGGCTAAAGCTATTAGAGTGGCTTTGTACAGTTTTGGCATGCAAGTACGCTTAAGAGCTTAACTTCTCTCCACACAAAACAGCTACAGTTAAAAGGGTTTAAAAATATTTAATAATAAATTAAAACACAAGTACTTCTTACTACACAGTGCTAGTCAACAGTTCAGAGATCACAGAGAAATACGTAAAATAATTCAGTAGTACAGCTCTGACATCACAGAAAAACACTTGGTCTAATCTTTCTAGTTTCTAGCTATTTCTAAGAGAAAACACAAGTCTAAGATAACTTGCATATAGAACAGGCAGACTGCTGTTGAGTTGGATGGTCAAGACAAAAATGATTAATGCCCTCTGATTCTCTGTTTTTAAAATCACATTCCTGGTTCCCATTACATCATTCTTCACACTTCCCTGGGTTCCCAGGCTCACAGAAACTACACTTACATTCTTAACATCTCCTTTTATCTTGCAGCTGGTTAGGAAGCAGAGCAATACAAATATGTTTGCATCTTTAAATTAAGCAATTTAACTATTGGTTCAAACAATAGAAAGAATGTCTTCATCTAGATCGGCTGGAGCCAACTTAAGATCAAAGGGTCACAACATGCTCTACTTGGTCAGCTGCCAGCAGAGTGTACTGTTGTTACATTAATATTTACATATGACAGAATTATCTAAAAAATTCTATCTGGCTAGGCTGGCAGCCTTCACATAGGGATGACTACAATTAGGGATGCAGACAATAGGGAAGAGGGGCCCGGAATTTACTGGAGAAAACTGGCAAACGGACCAAGGTATTGGGAGCAAATAACTAGAGAGGGAAAGATGATAGAATGGGAAGACACCAAGAATTTATTTGGACTGCGGGCTAGAGATTGGCTTCCCCATCAGGAATTGATATCACTGCATACACAAAGAGAAAGAAATGGGTGGGGGTCCTAAATGAAAGACCAGCACTGGTAGAGTTTTTAATAGAATCTAGAACAGAAGTGCCATTACAAAAGGAATTAGTAGAACATGCAAAATATTGCATGATAATTATAAGAATCACAGGAGATTAGAAAGGATTGGGAAGAGAAGATTGGATAAGCAATTGACAAAGAACCAATGGGAGGATATATGTATGTCTCCCAAATCTGCAACAAAATGTAGAAGGTTTAGGATTTTTGCCTGGAAATATTGACAGATTTTTATACTCCAAGTAGACTCCAGAGAATTTTTGCCCAGGCAGACATTAAATGTTGGAGGTGTGAAGTGAAAGAAAGGGGTAACTGGGAACATTTTATGGGTGTGCAGTGAGTTGATGGACTTTAAGGATTCCCTGTGGGATGCACTGTCAGTGATGCTGGGTGGGCAGATTGGTCTGATGAGGGACATGATTTTTCCGAGCTATGATACAAAATTAGAATTGCCTAGACATGGTAAGGCCTTGCTATGTCTAAAATGGTGGCTACCAAAAAAGCAATTACTAGAAAACTGAAATCAATATCCAAACCAACTATACTGGAAATAGTGACTATAGTAACAGAGATAAAACAACTGGAATAGAGATCTTTAGAAAAGGGTAGAAGTGAACTACATAGGAAAAAACAGGAACTGTGGGAACAATACATACAAAGGAGGAATGAGGTCTAAAAGGCGGCAAGATATAAATGAGCTATACAATGTTTGAGTGAGAAAGATTGGGTAGATTATAAATGATTTATAATGCTTGCAACTAGGAGTGTGTTACTGTGCTTGTGATGTAAAATGCTTACGACTAGGATTGTGTTGGTGTGGTTTTGTTTTCATTTATATAAATGTATGATTGCCTAAGTAGTAACTGATGGTTTAATAAAGATTTTTTTCAAACGAGAAACAAGGGCAGGAACTGAATCATCTATGTAATATTGCTTAGGTTATATATCAATATATGTGAAGTATAAAGTTTGATTATTTTTATATAAATGTAGACTTGCCTGTGTCACAATTGATAATTCAATAAAAGTGTTTGAAAAAAATGGCAGGACAACTGTATACTTAAAGGCATAACAATGTGGTAAGACTGTTGCACTGGGGATTGTGCAAACATCAGAATACTGAAGTACATGAGCCACAAAGCATCATAGAAAATGTCTACATTACATGGGATCACCCATTACCAACAGATCAAAGATAGATGGGAGAAAACCAGATATAGTGGTCCAGGAAAAGAAAACAAAAATTACATTGATCATTGAAACCGTTACACCCAGTGACTATTGTGTCTCACATACAGAGAGACACAGTCATAAAATATCAGGATCTGCAGGCAGAAACGAGAATAGTGTGGAAGATACCCAGACAGTTCCAGTTGTAGCAGCAGCAACGGGTCTTGTAAAAAAATAATCTGCAATCTTATTTAGATACGTTACAGATACGTGCAATTCCGTACAAATTGCAGGAGTCATTACTGGGCATACTGCAGGTGCTGCAAAAAGCACTTCTGGCTAGCATCAAATATTGAAACAATAAAGTTCATGAACTTTAATCATAATTTGACTTGAGAATGGGGTCCACTCCAGTCATGGTATTAGAAACCCAATTCATAGACAGTTACATGCATCGGTAAAATATCTAAATACGATTGTAGATTCTTTAGTCTACTCTCTATCTTATTAAATGTTCATTAAAGACTATAACATTTTATAGCCACAGCAGTGGAGGGCATATTTGCAGAAGTAATACCCTGGGCCTTTAACTTATTCATCAGTGGTACATCCTGTAAATTCTGTACCATACGAGACATTTCATCCACCAGAACCTTATGAAAATAACTTGCATATAAAGAGAATTCACTCCTTGCAAAGTTAGGATGATGGATGCAAACACTTCCTAAATCTATCCACAGTCTGGACTCCAGGTCTCATGGGCAAACAGCTGGGTCACGAGAAGGAGTCTTACAACTAGCTGCTCTAGAATCATGGTAACCAGTATGAGTCTCAATGCCAAATAGAAAAAAAAACACCTTTACAAATTCAATTTTTTGAACAATGACTTGGGTTAGCCACTGCAAACATGTTTTCATTTTTCAGGCATTATACTTTTTTTTTTTTTTTTTTTTTTTTTTTTAGCAATTTTCATTCACTCTAACATTACATAACTTGCTCAAATTCTGTCTTCCCTTAAATTTCAATCCTCCTCCTCCTCATGAACATTACTCTGCATGTATTGTTCCCAAAAATTCCATTTACTTCTACATAATTTGTTCATCCCCTTTTCTAAGGATGACACCTCCAATTTTGCTTACCCACTTTACAATATTTAATACTTCAGTTATGGTTGGTAATGGCTTGCTATGTCTAGGCAATTCAAATCCTATATCCCAGCTTACAAGAAAAAAAAAATCCTTAGTTAAAATCATTTGCTCTCCAGCATCTAACAAACTACTCTGTAGAAAAGGTTTTAAATCTGCCAACTTGTTACATTCCCAAAAAATGTTCACCATTTAATTCTTTTTCCCATTATCCCTCCAGAGAAATTTTTACCATGTTTACAGCAAATGCTGTAGTCTGCCTGGGGTATAAAATACCTGTGCAAACACTTCCATGAAAAATCCTAAACTTTCTGGACTTTGTTCCACATCAGGGAGCCACATAAATGGCTTCCCATTGGTCCTTTGTATATTGACTTTCCATTTTCTCTTCCCAATCTTCTTTAACTTCTTTTGAATGATTCTTATAGTATAATGCAATATTTTGTTTATGTGACTTACTATCCCATTTTAACAAGCGTCTGTCCTAGATCTAACTAAAAACTCGACCAGAACCAGCCATTCACATAGCACCCCCTTATCCATTTCACTTTGCCTATACTCTTATCAATCTCTGGTAAGACAATGCAGTCTCCAGCCAACAATCCAAACTTCTGCTTGGTCTCACCCCATTCTGTTGCCTTTCCGTCCCAAGTTATATGCTTCCAAACACCCTGGCTCCTCTATTAATTTTGTCCAGTAAAGTTCAGCCCCTCTTACACATCTTCTATAACCCTTCTTGCAGTCAGCAGTACGGGTAGAACCTCCTTTCTCCATTTCTGTGTGGTTCTAATTCTTAGATTATATTTATAAAACAGCAGAAAGTATTCTATATGGTTGCTACTTTAGACTATTCTGTATAGTTGCTGTTATTCTCCTTAACGGCCTGTACCCAAAATCCTACTCACTCATTTCTTCACCCTTCCCACTTTTCACCATTCCTTTTCATTTGGAATGTTAACATTCTGCTTAATTATATATATATATATATATATATATATATATATATATATATATATATATATATATATATCTATAGAGAGAGAGAGAGACTAAATAGCTGTGAAGTATCCCTTTAAATCAGGTAGTCCTATCTGCCTTTTCTATGATGAGAAAACTATCCCGCTTGATTCTTGTTCTCTTTCCCTCCAAATAAATTAATTCCTTTCTTAATTAATTTTGGTTCACAATTCCTGCTATAATGAAGAAAAATATGCCTGACCTGTATGTAAAACTACAGGTACCAGAAACATTTTCACTGCTTGTGCCTTACAGTCTATAACCAAGAGCTTACAACTTCTCAGTTTTTATATTAACTTTTCTAATCTCTTTCCATGTACCCTTATCTGCCATTATATAATCCTTTTTAACCCATACATGCAAATACTTCATCTCATCATGTTCCAATTAATATGGGTGTTGCTAAACCAAGTCGTGTGGGTACACAGTTTATCACTATACCCTTTACCTTCATTTAATTTACATCCTGAAAAAGATTGTAAAATGGTTTCAAAATGTTCCACAACACTGAAATTTCCTTTTCTGGATTTATCAAGCACAAAATAATATCTACAAATAAAGATATGTTTTCTTGATTACCACACCAGTTAAATTCTTGAATTTGTGAGCCACCTATTTTCTTTGTCAATGGCTCCAAGTATTAAGCAAATAAAGGGTAAAGTTAATAGCCCAGCCTGGTTCTCTGTTCAAAAAGCTCGTCAGAGAGGAACCCTCCCACCTTAACTCTTGCATCTGACCTTTCATTTATCTTCCTAATTAATCCTATTAATTTATCAAGGAATGCAAATGCTACCATTGCTCTGCTCAAAATATCCCAGCTAACACTCAAATATCTTCTCTGTCAAAACCCAAAAAAAAACAGCAACAAATTTCTTACACTCTGCTTCCCTCTGGATCATCATTGTTCTATTAACATTGTCAAAGGTTTGCCTCCCCCTCCATAAAACGTATTCATACAAGATCATCATTGTTCTGGACAGGTTGTCAAATATTTGTCTCCCCTCCACACAACTGCATTGCTTCACACCATCAATTATGGCACCACCTTTGCTATTTTCTTAGCTATCACAAACACTTCATAATCGTGAAATAAAACTAGATATAAATCAAACTGTACGGCAAATAACACTGGTCAAAAACTGTTTATTAAAACTGTAAAATCTACAGTGCAAGTCTTGTACTGCTGATTTTATACTTTTAATAAATGGGTTTCACCAGTGTTCGTTGCCTTCTGATTTGATTTGGATCTTTTATACTTTATATTCATGGTTTAAAATTTAAACTGGTCTATATGTAGTTGAGTCCATAGGACGCGAGCCCTCTGAGTAATACAGCCACCATTGATTTCTTTCAAGATGCTGGTACTGTCCTTTTTAAAATACTGTTAAAAAAATCTTCTAGATCTTTAACACTTTCTTTCCTCCCAAATTGCAGACTTCCACAGGAATATCAAATATTTCAGGAGACTTCCCTGCTGACTGATCACACCACCATTTAATCTCGTCCATTCCTAACTGAGCTATTATTTTGCCACATCTTCCTCTAACCTTAGCACAGTTAAGTCCTCTGTTAAATATTTTCATTTGTGCTTTTACTCCTCTCCTCTTACAAATTTTCACAGAATTCCCAAAATACATTTAATACCTCTATAGGCTTTGCTGGTTAGTTTTCTTGTTATAGGTTTCCCAAGTCTGGCAACAGCCCTTTCCACTGCCCAAGTCATTGTGCTAAGAAATTTGGTGGTCATCCTCTGGATGGGACATTAAACCTAGGCCCCATCTGCTTGAGTTGGTGGTAGCTCAAGTGGATGTAAAAAAAAATTCCACAGCACCTATCAAAAAGACTAGAGGTAGTTTCCCCAATGCCCTGGCCAAACTTCTCTTAGCAGTACAAATACCACCTTGTGTCTACCCTGAAAGCAGGCCACTAACCTAATGGGACTAACCCGGGTCAACAAAGGATGAATAAAAATAAAACATCCACAATACCTCAAGCTGCAAACTACCAATAGTTAGACTTCACTGTGCTGTTTTCAGAATGTCAGGGGATCAGCTCATTACCTAATTTTCAGAGAGAAACAGTTCTCCAACACAGAACATTAGTTATCCCCAAATGCCTGATGCATACATTTAAAATTTAGTCTTCTCACCCAGTCTCTGAAGAGGTCCCACCACAGCTGTATCTACACAACTCTTCTGTTCTCAGTCCTCTCTATGTAAAACCGACTTCCTTCTGCCTGAGCATGTGAGATGCACATCAAGCTTAGCTTTTAAGGGCGCCTTCACTGTCCGCAATCTTTAGAGTATTGTCTACAGATTCAATATATTTACATAACTGGTCATCTGAAAAAACACTTCTGTAATATCAAAATTTAGTCCAAAACTAGAGAAAATCTCTACTCTCCGTGATCAATCTTTCACAAATGTTGATTTATAATATTAAAGAAGCATCCTGCAACCCTTCCTAATACGTTTTCCATATGCTTCTTGAATTAGACAGTACTAAAGAGGACTGGATTAACAATTTGCTGTTATGACAGAAGTTAAGATGACACTACTGGGACTCTGTTCTGTATATATCTGTCCCTTTTATGGCCAGGAGCATAATCTCCATTATTTATCTTACAATTTTAACCTGTACTTTAATTTACTTTCCCCATTCCCACACACATGCTTCCTTAGAAGATACTCAATGCTCTGCACTGACAATGTAACACAGACCCAGAGTCTTCATTTATTTATCTCATACAGTCTCTCCCACACACTAGGTTAAACTTATTGGTGCCCTGCTACCAAACTGATTCATGGCTAGGACTACCTTATCTTTTGAAAACACCTGCTGCCTGGAATTCTCCCACCAGTACTAAAGCTGGGTAGTCTTGTTTATTTTCTTCCAAAATCCCTCCATTTCACACACACAAAATATTTTCTGACCTACCTTGTATTAATTACGTCTACTATAAACTAGAATCATTGTGTTCATATTACAACACCCTATGAAATGCATACTCTTCTGACCACACTCCTTACCTATGAATAGGGAACAGCTGGTTTTATACTACCATGAAATGCTGCTGGCTGTCCAGTTTCCTGCATCTGGCTTAGTTGACATCACCCTTCCATACATGTTAGCAGCTCTTTACCTAGTTATCATATCACGGACATACTTACCTTGGCTGAGCTGGAGAAACTGATTTTGTGACAGCAAAAAGATGAACACATTAATAAACTCTAGGGGCATATTCTTAGCAGATCTGTCAAACTTCTACATCTAAAGTCTTCTAATATTGACCAAGTCATCATCAATATTGCAGTGTCTTACTAATGTGGAATATTCCTTAATTTGTAGCTCTATATATGAAAGAAGTACTCTGATACATACTAGATCCAGGACGAGTGTATTTTCTGGGCTGCTTCGTGTTTTGACCGCAACTTCATTCTTAAGGAATTTTTGATTCTCAGATAATGGTGGAAGGTCTTTAAAGAATGCACATCTAGAATCAAATAAAGAGCAGTTAAAGCAAGCATAACATATCTATTCAATGCCACCCCTCTGCACCCCCCAACACTTATGCATCTACCATATGCACTTCTATGTACTGTTATCCAACTACCTTATTTCTATCTTGCTTGCACCTATATACTCAACACATCTGCAATACTCTCCTCTTACCCAATTTCTATATGAAGAATTCAGTAAACATCCTTCCAGATGAACAGTGGCTAAACAGCACTTGGCAGTAATGTTCATTAATCAGAAGTAATGTTCATTAATCAGAATTTGCTGTGTTCACAGTTTGGTCTTTCCCCATGGGTGCAATGATTTTTCTGAGTTGACTGTGATATGTGTAGAGATGCAGAGAGCAAAGTCCCCTGGCATGTGGCTGTAGCCATCTCAAAATTTGAATTTCTTTACTTTTGACAGACGCACTTCTTGAGGAATTTGCTTATGGTGGACTGACAGCTGCATCATTCTCTGTACTATGTTGCATATACAGTTAACTTTATGTATATATTTAAAACAAAATCTCTCACATGCAGCATCAGGGAGAGCCTCAGTCTTGCTTTACGTAGCAATTTAGGAGTATATATGCAGTATGTGACACTTTCTGAGCCTTTAAGAGAAGTGTTTACTCCAGTTTCCAGGTAAAACTCTAAGTCTCCTTGTTACAATAGCTATCGTTTAATACTTCTAAAAGATTAAATTACTCCCAGTTAGTTTAATACCTGTTAAAGTGCACAAGCCAAATGTGCAACTAACCTTTACAGTCACAAACTTCGTAAAATGTACATCTACATTTTAAGTAGACATTTTTTGCATTTCAGTCTCTACTAAACGAAACAAGAAAACTAAGACATGCTTTTGAAATTAACTTTGTTCATAAAAATTTAATCTGTCCATTTCTTAAAAAAAAAAAGCTTTATA
The DNA here is from genome assembly GCF_019279795.1 of Protopterus annectens. Lineage (NCBI taxonomy): Eukaryota > Metazoa > Chordata > Ceratodontiformes > Protopteridae > Protopterus > Protopterus annectens. The sequence goes on along the minus strand of NC_056725.1, from coordinate 762,511,744 downwards.
AACCTCTCTGATACTATATTACACCTCATCTCAAATACTTCCGCTTTGTTCAGACAAGTGAACAGGTAATGATTTGTGTTAGCCATAGATGTTATATGCTTCGCACAGGATATAAAAACAGAGATTCTAAAGTTTGCAGATGAACATTGGTCTGGGTGATGCTTTGCACTGTGGTGAAGCATTCTGCATAATACGGTGCTATGAATGCTACTTTTAAATATTTTTGCTCCCATGCTTACCAACCACCAAACTCTCCCCCTTTCAATCCAAGTGCAATCAATCTCCTATACAAGGGATACACCTAATATTGTATGGGGATATGCTGAAGCAAAAGCCACCACAGAAAACAGTCATACAGACCACATTTAGGGTTGCCTGTGCCCTTACAAGCATTCTGGCAATGAAGAGCATTTATATGGCTCCAAACCCAATCCTGATTGGAAGACGAGATACCTTTGTCATGGCAGGTACCCATTATGCCTTTCCCTTGCAAGCAGGTGTTTATGCATACTTGCTAGTGAAGGGTAGAACAAAGTAATGGCTTGATGAGGCACTGCCTATACACACTCCTCTTCTGAGAGAGGTGGCCTGAACAGGATCCTGATCCACCACACCTTCCCTCCAATTCACGATGAGCCTGCCCATCCTCCCCTGCATTTCATATCAGTATTGTGGCAGCAAGAACTCTCACCCATTCTACCAGTCACTCGGAGTACCCCAATGTTCCATACTAGGACCACTATTTTTCACCCTTTACACTAACAACCTCTACACTTCTACTCCCAATGCATCTGTCATACAATATGCAGATGCCTACACTAATCTGTGCAGCTCCATCATTACATGAACTCCACACACTAACACACAAGAATAATTCCTTTCAGCTGAAGCATGGCTATCCAAAATCCAACTTATTCTTAAACCTATTAAAACTAAACATCTGCTCTTTACACCTACTAGATCCACCTCGTTCACCACCACCTTTAACATCATGTCCATTAACCAAACGTATCTCTCCCGCAGAATGCACCAAACTTCTTGGAGTACAGATCGATAGTCTGGGAGACATATTAAATTTCAGGTTATCAAGAAAGTACATAAAAAAACTAGGTACCCTCTATAGAAATAGACATTATCTTATCAAAGTCAACCATATCCCGCACTCAACTGATCTCTCCTCTACTCTATGCATTCCCTATTCTTACCAAGCTCAGGAAAGCAGGCTTAGCTAAACTCGACTCCTGCTATAACAAAATAGCTAGAGTTGCCTTAGACTCTCCATTTAGATATTACCACTGCACAGCCTTAAGGCTGCTCAACTGGCTGGAACTCCCACAATTCTTTCACTAAAATCAACTTTCTCTAGCTCATAAAATTCTGCATCAACCAGAAAAACCCTGCACTACAAAAAAAGAAGTTATGTACTCACCATAACGTTCCATCTGAGTAGATACTTCATTTGTCTGCAACCTGTGGGTGTTTGATCCAACCTCGGATCCAATCCGGCAGCTTTCCAAGCTCCAAGATCCGAGCTCCTAGCTCCTCTCCCTACCCATAATCCACTACTACCAACCACATTACCTCAGATTGTTTTTTTTGCCTCACCAACTCGAGACAGAAACCAACTCTGAATGATCAGAAAAATTCCCGACAGGTTCGGGGGATGGCAGGGGGGGGGGTCGGTTGAAGACAAATGAAGTATCTACTCAGATGGAACGTTATGGTGAGTACATAACTTCTTTATCTGAAGTAGTTACTTCATTTAATCTGCAACCTGTGGGACAGAGTCCCCAGCTAACCTACAAGAACCTGGGTGGTCCTTACAGAAGGATATTCCAAAGCACCGCGGAGCCAAAAGAAGCCCTACTCCAGGAAATCATATCCAGTTTGTAATGAGAAATGAACGTATGAGATGAGGACCAGGTAGCTGCTGAACAAATATCGTCTACTGGAACCCTAGACCAAAAGGCTGTTGAGGTAGCTACAGATCTTGTGGAATGAGCACGGACGCCAACCGGAGCTGGCTTACCAGATGAAGTGTATCCCAGAATAATGCACTGACAGATCCAATTTGCTACAGTCACTTTAGCAATTGCCTTGCCCATGGCTGACTTTGCATAAGAAACAAACAACTGGTCCGACTTGCGAAACTCTCTAGTCCTGTGCAAGTAAAAACGCAGTTCTCTGTGTACATCCAATTTGTGCAACGTGTATTCACCTTTGTTGTGAAAATTTGGGAAAAATACAGGAAGATTTATTGATTGATTAATATTTGATTCTGTAGCCACCTTAGGCAAGAAAGACGGATTAATTCAAATACACACTGAATTCACAACGAGTAAAGAATACACACCAAACAGCCTGTACTTCACCAGTCTTCCTTTATTCACTCAAACGATCTGATACCTCGGCAATTCGCCTTCAAGGATCATGAGGGACACTCTATCTTTGTGAAAGATAAGGTACGGAGGTTTGATACACAGAGCTTGTAATTCTGAAACCCTCTTGGCTGAAGTAATAGCCACCAAGAAAGACGTTTTCCAAGATAAGAACTTCAACGGAACCGAGGCCGCAGGCTCAAAAGGTGGTCTCGTCAAGGCTTGCAAGACCAGAGTGAGATCCCACGGGGGAACCACAGTCTTGACAGGTGGTTTCAAAAGAAAACCGCCTCTTAAGAAGGTTTTGCACAACTTTGTGGATGCTAAGGAGCCTATGCCGTCCCCCACATGAAAATGGGAGATGGTCGCCAACTGCACCTTGACTATGGAGGCACTTGCTCTCTGCCTAAAAAGCAGAGAAAGGAAGTCCAGAATAGTCGGAATAGGGACAGTAAATGGGTCCAAGTCTTTGTCTTTGGCCCAGATGGAAAAACGTTTCCATTTACTGTTGTAAAGTTTTCTGGTAGACAGTTTATGAGCCGCCACCAGAATGGCCTTAACGGGGGATGAGATACCGGGAGTCCTAGCCATTAATGGAACTGGATCAACCAAGCAGCAAGTTTGAGATTGACCAGGTTTGGGGTATGGCATCTCGCTGGATGCGAGATTAGGTCTGGACTGGGATCCAGAATCCATGGATGAGCCACACTGAGACCACAGAAAGGGGAACCAGATCTGTCGAGGCCAGAATGGGGCTATGAGGATAACTCTGCTCCCCAACCGACAGGCTTTCTGGATGAATTTCATCATGAGTGAGAGGGGGGGATAAGCATAAAGGAGTCCGGGAGGCCAAGCATGGACTAGAGCGTCTCTGGGGGTCTCCCCTCTGGGGGGAATTATCGCGAAGTACTCGCTGCATTTTGTGTTTAAAGGAGAAGCGAAAAGATCACAGCGAGGCTGACCCCATTTGTGGAAGATCTGCTTCGCAACAGACGGATTCAGAGACCACTCGTATGGAGTGAGGAGCACTCGACTTAGCTTGTCTGCTAATATGTTGGACTGTCCCGGAATGTGCGTTGCTATCAGAAAGCGGTTGATGGAAATCTCCCATTCCCACACTCTCATGGCTTCTCGACACAGGGGATAAGATCTGGTCCCTCCTTGTTTGTTTATATACCAGACTACTGACATGTTGTCCGTCTGGACTGCAATAGTCCCTAGGGGAAGAAGGTCGTGGAGAGCTTGCAAAGCCAAAAGCACCGCCCTCATCTCTAGGACATTGATATGCAATGTGGTCTCTAGGGAAGTCCACGTGCCTTGAACGGATCTGCCTGAACAATGCCCCCCCCACCCGAAGCAAGAAGAGTCAGTGGTCAACATGGCTTCGACCGGGGGAATCACAAAGGGCCTCCCTTCTCTGAGTTCCTGTGCCTGTAACCACCACAGAAGGGAGTCCCTGCACACCCTGCTCAGGGGTATTGGCGTGCATAATGGGTGGATCGACAGGGACCATTGGACTTGAAGGGTCCATTGTAATATGCGCATTCGCAGACGGGCATGAAGAGAGAGACCGATCGCTGCTGACATAGACCCCAGTGCCCTCAGGACTAACTCCGCCGGAGGAGCAGGGCTCCGAAGAAGGGCTAACACCTGAAACGACAAGCTGTTCAGCCTGACTGACGTTAGAACAACTCGGGAGATTCGTGTATCTAACCTGGCCCCTATGACTTCTAGGGCTTGAGTGGGCAACAGGCAGGATTTCTGCTCGTTCACTGAGATGCCTAGGTTGTGGGCCAGAGACAGAGCATAATCTCTCGCCACACAGAGCTGATGCCTGTTGGTCGCGGTGAGGAGCCAGTCGTCTAGGTAAGGGAAGACCTGAATGCCCTGGAGTCTCAGGTGGGCTGCAACCACTGCTATGACCTTGGTGAACACTCTGGGGGCTGAGGTAAGGCCGAATGGAAGAACCCTGAATTGATAATGACTGGCTCAGAACCGGAAGTGGACTGGCTCAGAGCCGGAAGCGAAGGAACCTCCTGGATTGTCTGTCCATTAATATGTGGTAATATGCATCCTTGAGGTCTAACGAGCACATCCAGTCGTTCTCCCGCAGAAGGGGGAGAATTGATTGGAGAGTGACCATCTGGAACTTTTCCTTGGGTATGAACAGGTTCAGAGCGGAAAGGTCTAAGATGGGTCTGAGGTCCCCCGTTTTCTTTGGCACCAAAAAGAACCTGGAGTAATAACCCAATCCGGACTGATCTGGGGGGACGGGCTGGATGGCTCTTTTTCTTAGCAGCTTTGAAATCTCCACAGCCGCTGCCTCCCTCTGATCGGGTGGGACATCGGGGAGACGTCTGGGTTTGGGGGGGAAGGTTTATGAATGGAATGGAGTATCCTCTGGATATGATCCAGAGCACCCATCGATCTGTTGTAAGGGACTCCCAGTTTGACAGGTGCTCCGACAACCGCCCCCCGACTGCCTCCAGAGAGGGACAGTCAGGCAAGACCTCAGGGCTGTTGCGCGGGTCTGTCCGAGAAAGGTTCTCTAGACCCGAAATTATGCGGCCCCCCTCTGCCCCTGGGCCGGCGTCCACCTTGTCCTCCTCTGCCTCTAGAGGACGAGTGGTCCGCAGCAGGATGGGATTGCTGAGACTTGCAGAACCACGGCTTCTTTTGTCCCCTCTGATTCCTGGAGAAGAATCTTTGGGGATTAGAGAAGCTGACTCCGACGGCAGACAGCATCTTCCCGTCCTTTTCGCTTTGGACCAGCATGTCGCGAACAGTTTTGCCAAACAAGGCAGAACAGTCAAAAGGGGCGTTCGCGAAGGACGCCTTGAAGGGATCCGTGAAGTCGCACAGACGGAGCCAGGAGAGACGTTGCAAGACGACCCCGGCTCTGCTAGCTCTAGCAGCTCCCTCCGTTGCATGGGAGATAAGCTGCATAGATGTATTGGAGATGGATTTTAGAGTGGCCATTCGAGTCTCAAAAACCTTTTTGTCTGGGACCGACATGGACTCCGGGGGGGCTGCAGCGTATTCCTTAATCAAGTCTCGCTGTAGCCTAATGGTATGTGCCATATAGTTCAGCGCGCTTATGGGAAAGGTCGCTGAAGCAAACATCCGCTTCCCAATCCGGTCAAGCGCTTGAGATTCCTTATCTGGCGGGTGAACCGAAGAACTCTCCTGCGCAAGGTCTTTCTTGATGGCCGCCGCCACCAACATAGCATCAACGGGGGTTCCTTTGGCCCAAGACGGTCTATCTGTGGGTGGGCTGAGGACTTTATCAGGGCGCCTAGGGACTGGCTCCACGGTGTTGGGCTCCTTCCAAGCCCTGGTGGTAATGTCCACCAGGGGGTCGGCCGGAGGGGACACCCAGGAGGTAGATGGGCCTGCCTCAAAGGCCTCCAAGAACACGGACTCATCAAGGGAGGGCTTTTGGGCTGACCACCCCCCTCTGATACGCAACATTTCCATGATGTCTCCAAAGGAGACATCTTCAGAGGGTGACCTTGGGGAACCCTCCATATCATCTAAGTCTGTGTCTGTGGTAACGGACTTGGGGGAGTCCAGGTGCCTCCTTTTGCACCGATGTTTCCGAGGGACCTCCTCGGTGGGACTGTCCGAAGAGGGCTCGTCCACGGGTGGTTGTTCCTCCACGGGAACTAGCTGGAGGGCTTGGGCAGGCTGTCCCGATGGACGGATGATGGAAGACAGAACCTCATACAGTGGGGGTACGGGTGGATCCGAAGCCCGGGTTGGGGATCTGGAGGACCTCGACAGTACCCTCTCCACTACCTCAAAAGCCGAAGGAGAGCCACTCTCGCCAGCCTCTGAGAGCAATCTCCTCAGATCAGAGGAAGGGATCGGGGTCGGAGCCGATGCAGTCGGCGCCGAGGCAGAGGTGTGCTCCGATGCCAACAGCGCCGAAGACACAGCAACTCCCTCGAGAGCTCGGGTCCGACAAGCTCGAAGGTATAGTCTGCGTCGAAGAGACCACAGCTATCGGCGCCGACAATTCCCCGGGTCCGAAAGGGCATGGATCCGATGACTCCGAGACCCGAAAACGAGTCAGAGAAGGAGTGATCGGGGCAAATATGGGGGCCGCCTCCCAGAGGGAGGCAAGAGCATCCCCATCTGCATTTGGGTCTGCAAGAACCGACGCATCATCCGATCCATATCCGCTTCGGAGATGCTTCGGGTCGACCTGGATGAAGTAATAGAGGCGGGCCGGGAGGGCCGCCTCGAAGATCTCGAAGGAGACCTATCCTCCTCCTCTGGTGAAAAACAGGGTGAACGGCGCCAAGAGGAGAGGGATCCGGAGACCCTTGAGGGAGACTTAAGCAGTTTCACTGGCGGAGCCGAAGGATGAGATTCAGCCCGCCTTTTGTGGGACTTATGTCCTTACTTATCCTTGTGCCTCTTCTCTCTAAGGGAAGAGGCACTAGTTTCCCCAGAGCTCAAACCCGATGAGGGAGGTTGAGTCCCGGGTACAGCTAAGGGGATAGACGGCGCCGAAGCTGCCGAAGCAGCTGGAGCCTGAACGGGAGAGGATGAAGAAGCAGACTCCTGGGGGAGCTTTCCCACCAGGATCAGCTTGTTCTTCCTATCCCGAAGTGCCCGGGGGTTAAAGGCCGTGCAGATCTGGCAGGCCTCTGACAAAATGCACTGAGTGTGGCCATCAGCTGGGGAAAGCTTGTGGCCACACTCAGTACATTTAGAAAAAACGGCCTTAGGCCCTTCAGACATCATTCACACACACACACCCGAACACTAGGAGGGGGAGGGGAGTTAAGATAAGCTAGTAATTAAATTAACAAAAAGGGACCAAAACTAGCACAAGAAGTAGAAAAAGGGACTAACACACACACAACGACAACTTTGTTTGAAAAAAGTTGGTTTAAAACCAGCAATGATCTCACCCAGCCAGGAGCTCTTTACAGGGAAGCTTCTTCAGCCACGGCAAAAAACGATCTGAGGTAATGTGGTTGGTAGTAGGGGATTATGGGTAGGGGGGAGGAGCTAGGAGCTCGGATCTTGGAAAGCTGCCGGATCGGATCCGAGGTCGGATCAGACACCCACAGGTTGCAGATCAAATGAAGTAACTACTTCAGATCCTATTTCTTCCCCACTCTAGTAACAGGACTCTCCGCTCCATTCAAAAATTCCTTCTCAAAGCAACTAAAGCTAATACAGCAGGGGAAAAAGAAGTTATGTCTTAACATAACGTTCCATCTGTATTGTTGATCCTCATTCAGTCATTAAGTCATTATGCCTGGGTTATCGGTTCCGACCTCGGAACCAAGCCGGCCATCTTCCAAGCTCGCGACAGCCACAAACTCTCGAGCTAAACTCTTACCCACAATACCCCACTCCCTGTTACCTCAGATTGAGTTTGCAAGTCAACGAAAGTAGAGGCTATCTCTGGTCAAAGGACCTAACGGAACCGGATGATGAGATCCACTATAAACCTCAGGAAGGGGAAGGAGGGAGGGTCATAATGACTGAACAAGGATCAACAAAACAGATGGAACGTTATGGTAAGACATAACTTCTTTATCTGATATTGTTAATCCTCATTCATTCCTTACACCTGGGACAGAGTCCCCAGCTACCTTTATTTCTGGGAGGCTCTCATGGAAGGACATTCCTGAGTACCACTGAACCAAAGGATGCTCCTCCTCTGGAGGCCAAATCCAATTTGTAACGGCTAATGAAGGTATGAGGTCTAGCCCAAGTTGCAGCTGCACAAATGTCAGGTAAAGAAGCTCTAATATGGAAGGCAGCAGAAGTTGCTACCAATCTAGTGGAATGAGCCCTTACGGCTGTAGTCAGAGGGATACCGTGAGTTTTGTGATTAAATCTTCCACAGTCTTTTAACCATTTAGCCAATGTGACCTTAGAAACAGCACATCCAAGTCTAGGCCCAGAACAGGCCAGGAATAGCTGACCTGACTTGCGAGAAACCTTAGTTCTGTCAAGATAGAAACAAATTTGCCTGTGAATGTCTTGGGTATGTAGACAATACTCTCCTCTGTTAGAATGATTGGGAAAGAAAACTGGCAATTCAATGATTTGGTTAATGGACATTTCAGAGATAACTTTTGGCAGAAAGGAAGGATTAGTTCTCAAGGACACTATCTTTATGAAAGATCAAGTAAGGCCGTTTGATGCATAGAGCTTGAAGTTCAGAGATACGTCTGGCAGAAGTAATGGCGACCAAGAACAAAGTTTTCCAAGAAAGAAAGTTGAGGTTGCATGAAGCTGGTTCAAAAGGAGACTTTGTCAAAGCTTGCAGGACTAATGACAGGTCGGATGGCGGATGGCTGGATAGGTTCTCTAAAACGGGGTTTCAAATGATTTACACCTTTTAGAAAGGTCTTGCATAATTTGTGTGACATAAGAGAAGAGTCATGGATATCATTGTGAAAATTAGATATTGCGGCCAAATGAACTCGAATGGTAGAAGCAGATAAGCCAGATTGGAATAAACTTGACAGGTATTCCAGTACTACAGCCACTGGTGCTGAAGAAAGGGCTATCCTTTTTTTCCTTCAGCCCAATGGTAAACCTTTTCCACTTGCTGAGATGAGTAGTTCTGGTGGAAGACTTATGAGATGCAATAAGAATGTCACGTACTGGGGAAGAAAGATCAGTCTGCCTGGCAATCACCAGAAGTGGAGGAGCCAAGCTGTGAGCTTCAGGCTGTTCAGGTTGGGGTGAATCAGGTTCTGCGGATGGGAGAAAAACTCCGGAGTTGGATCGAGAATCCATGTTTGATCTAGCAGGTGAGGCCATAGGAAGGGGAACCAAATCTGACAAGGCCAATATGGTGCTATGAGGATTATTTTGCTCTTCAACCGGCGAGCTTTCTTCAGGAACTGGGGAATGATAGTAAGAGGGGGGAAAGGCATAAAGCAGACCCGAGGGCCAATCGTGGACTAGAGCATCCCTGGGTGACTGTCCTCGAGGGGGAATCAGGGCAAAGTAATTGCATTTGTAGATGGTTGGGGATGCAAAGAGGTCGCAGCAAGGGAGACCCCAGCGGCTGAAAATCTCCACCACTATAAGAGTATTCAGAGACCACTCGTGTGGTTGCAGAATGCACCTGCTCAATCTGTCTGCTATCACGTTGGAACTCCCAGGAATGTGCGTTGCTATTAGAAAGCAGTTGGTAGCCATGGCCCATTGCCATATCCTCATGGCCTCTCGACAAAGTGGGTAGGATTTGGTTCCGCCTTGTTTGTTGATGTACCAGACTACAGCCATGTTGTCCGATTGTATTACAATAGTCCCTGACGGATGGAGGGGATGAAATGCTTGCAACGCTAGAAGCACCGCTCTCAGTTCTAGGACATTTATATGCAGATGGGCCTCTAGTTCCGACCACGTGCCTTGAACGGTCTTCCCCTGAAAAAGCCCCCTCCACCACATCAGGGAGGCATCAGTGGTCACTGTGGCTTTGGACTGTGAAGGGACGAGACCATTGTGAGGCTGTCTGCAACATCCATCAAATCAATTCTTGTTTGCATCTGTGAGTCACCCGAATCTGGGATGATAGAGGAAACTGAAAAGGGTACGAACTGGGTGAATAGTAACCATTGTAAAAGCCTCTTGTGGAATCTCGCAAGGGGGACAATGGTGATGGAAGCTGCCATGGAACCCAACAGCTGCAGGACAGAATGTGCTGTGGATCTTTCCTTTGAGAGGATGGGTATGAGTTGTTGTTTTATCCTTAAAATTCTGTGCTCTAGAATCGATGCCGTGCAGTTCTTTGCATCCAACAGGACCCCAAAGAATTCTATGGATTGGGATGGGGATAGGTTGGATTTTTCCATTTTATAGTTACACCTAGCGTTTCTGCAGTGTGAAAAGAGTATGCCAAGGCTTCTTCCAATAGATACCTGGTGGGGGCGGTGATGAGCCAGTCATCTAGGTATGTAAACACCCAGAATCCATGCAGTCACAGGTGAGCTGTAACAACTGCCATGCACTTTGTGAACACACTGGGGGCTGTAGAGTGTCCAAAGGGCAGTACTTGGAACTGGTAAGGACTGGCTCCCACACGGAAGTGAAGGAATCTTCTCGATGGTCTGTCCACCTTTATGTGGTAGCACATATCTTGAAGATCTAGAGCACATCCAATTGCCTGCCTCCAAGAGTGGGAGGATAGACTGTATTGTGACCATCTGGAATTTCTGTATCTCTATGAATTTGTTTAGAACACTGATCCAAAATTGGACTCCAGTCCCCGGTCTTTTTTGGCACCAAAAATAATCTCGAAGAGAATCCGGATCCTATCTGGTCTGGTGGGACTATTTGGATGATTCTTTTTATTAGCAGCTTTGAAATCTCTAATGCTGCTTCTTCCCTTTGACTGGGTGGAATGTTGGGTAAGTTTCTTAGGGGGGGCAGGACAAAGTTCGAAGGGAATATGATTACCTCTGGTTACCTCTCGTACCAAAGAATCGGTGGTAATGGTTAGCCAGGCAGAAGGGTACAAAGAGAAATGACCCCCAACTGCTTCCAGACGAAAGCAGTTGGACCGCTCTTCAGGAGAGCTGGTAGGACCGGCCAGAGAAAGAATCTCTGGAACCCTGGTTACGCGGAACTCCTCTGCCCCAAAAGGGGAGTCTTCCATACGAGTTTCCCTCTCTGCCTCTAGGGGAAAACTCGGCTCGTGTGTCACGGAACGAACCTTGAGACTTTTTGTGCCACATCTTACCACTCTTCTGGTTTCTGGAGAAAGCCCATTAAGGGGAAGAATAACGGACACCCACGGCAGAAAGGGTCTTACCGTCCTGTTCACATCTAGCCAGTGCGTCTTTTACCTTGGGTCCAAATAACGAAGAGGCTTCAATGGGTGCATTCAGAAAGGAAGCCTTGAAGGGTTCCGTGAAATCACACAAGTGCATCCAGGCATGCCACCTCAAGACAATGCCTGCACCCTCTGCTCTAGCTGCTCCTTCTGATGCATGAGAAATCAGACGCATGGAGGAGTTAGAGATCATTTCAAGGGTGGCTAACTGTGAGGCCACTTTGTCCCGGACCTCAGACACAGCTCCAGCCAAAGTTTCAGACAACTCAGAAATGAAATCTTTCTGAAGCCGGGTAAAATGTGCCATATAATTCAGGGACCTGACTGCAAAGGTCACTGATGCAAAAGTACGCTTCCCTAATCTGTCCAGCACCCGGGACTCTTTGTTGGGTGGGTGGACAGTCTGGCTTTCTTCCGCCAAATCCTTTTTTGTTGCAACCGCCATCACCAATGTATCTACTGGAAGACTTTTGGACCAGTGAGGATCACTATCTGGAGGGGACAAGATTTTATCTGGCCTGTGGGGAATGGCGTCAACAGTGTCAAGAGCCTTCCATGCACGCTGCATGACGAGCCGGACAAGGTCGTCGGCAGGTGGAGTAACCCAGGAGGTAGGGGGCTGGGCACGAAAGGCCTGCAGGAACACAGACTCTTCAGAGGTTGGGTTAGTGGGCTGCCATTCACCTCTCTAAGTATTTTGAGGATATCTCCAAAGGACACCTCAGAGGGTGACTGAGGGGACCCTTCCCCATCAAAGTCTGGATCTTCCATGAGGGACTCCTCTGGGGAGTTCATGTGCTTCCTCTTACATGAACTCTTGCAATGAACTTCCTCAGGGGGAGAATCTGGGGAAGACAGCGCAAAAGGGGCCTCCTGTGGGAGTGTGTCCTGAGGCCCTTGTGCCCGATGTCTGCCAGGGGTGGCTTGTGTAAATTGTGGTCCAGAGGAGGATGGGGGCACTGATAGCACAGGATCACCAACAGACACAAGAGCCTTCTCCATGAGATGGAAGGCTGGCCCACCCGAGGTGGTCACACCTTGCTCAAGCAAATCAGCCAGCCGACTTGGAGTCCCTGGATGGCTGTGAAAAACAGGAGTACGTGCGCCACAGCTGGCATCCTGAGCAGTGACTGAAATGACAAGTCTCTCCTGCTGCAAAGGCAACTGTGGCTCCTTAGTGAGGTCCATAAAGGGAGCTGAAGTGAGGGAAGTGTGCTACAGCAAGGGGTTTCAAAAGCAATGAAAGAGGAGAATAGGTAGGGGTCTTTGGAGAAGGGTGTTTTCCTCCGAAGGAAGAATAGGTCCTGGAGGGGTGGATACCTCTGGCCGAAAGCAATTGATCCACAAGACACACCACATCAATGTTCCAAGAGGCTTCTAGTGGATCTCATGACATAGCTGAACTGGAGTCAGGTCTATCAAAGGATGAAGGAAACTGTGCCCACAAAGGGGTCTTTGGATGGTGCTAAAATAAGAGTCTGCACTGAGAACGGAGCCATTAAGGCTTGTACTACTGGTGTCTGCATTGAGGAGATAATCGATGCCGAAGGCAAGGTCTGCACCAACGAGTTCGGTGCCGAAGTGGTAGATGACACTATGGTAGGTGCCAAAAGAGTCTGTGTGGAAATGAGGTGGTCGGTACCAAGAGGATAGTCGGTGCAGTGTAAACTGTCGGAACGGTTCTGATGAGGTGTAGGGCAAAATACTCAGTGCTGAAGTAACGGATGGTGCCGAAGGCTTCGGTGCAGAAGATCTCGGCTCCGAAAGCCTCGGTGCCGTGGAAGTCAGATCCGAACTAGCAAGTTTGGCCTTCTTAGGTCTCGGTTCCTGGTGGTCCCCAGCAGGAGATGACAGAAGAGATTTGGCCTTCTTGTGTTCATCTCTTTTCTTATGGGAACTAGGAGGGGCTGAAGCCTTCGACCCAGAAATAGCCTCTGAAAAGGAAGATTTAAGTAGTCCCTTTAAAATCAGTTTATTTTTCCTTTCCACCAAAGGCCTGTTAGAAAAGTTTGCACAAATCCCACAAGGTGGGTCAACAGTCAAGTGAGGCACACCCAAACAGTAAACACAACGCATGTGCATCCGAAACAGGCAATTTATGCCCACAATCCACACATCTTTTAAATCCCGGACCACCTTTTTTCTCTGCCATGATAGGAAGGAGGAAGAAAGGAAGAAGGTACCAACAATGGTACGAGAAATACCCAAAGGTAAAGCAAGGAAAGGTTTTACCAACAATGGTAAAGGAGTTCTCATGGTAAGACGAAAGAAGGGCTAGAAAAAAACAAAATAGAGTCGCTAGATGCGATAGGGTTAGAGATAACTATTGAACAAGATTTGAACTGAGAAGAACTAATACGATTAGATATTATCAAAAAAGGTTTTACTTAGCTCAAAAGAAGTGGCTTGACACGACTGAATGGCGATGCGACAAACGAAATCTGAGGTAACAGGGAGTGGGGAATTGTGGGTAAGAGTTTAGCTTGAGAGTTTGTGGCTGTCGCGAGCTTGGAAAATGGCCAGCTCGGTTCCGAGGTAGGAACAGATAACCCAGGTGTAAGGAATGAACGAGAATTAACAATATCAGATTCACTGTTCTCTAATTACATGTCTAAAATAGTACAGTTTTGTACCTACCATAAATGCAGATGTTCAAGTGTTCACACTGCTGCAGTCATCACACTTGGGTTATCCTGCCGTCAGGCGGTCCCACAGTCGGCCAGAGTTCCAAAGTCTTGGTCCGGCGTCGGTTGCTGTCACTTCTTCCCTGATGTCAGTGCGCCAGGGGTATATAATATGCATCCAACGCCATTTTCTTCAGTTTTTCTTGCCCCACATGTCAGGTGCCCCCAAGTAGGTAGGCAATACATATTGCTAATCAAAAATATACATATAAAATAAAAACAATACCGGCAAATACACCCCAAAGGTTGTATAGGATAGAAAGGTATAGATAAGTCCAGCTAGTTCAGAGGGGATGGAGGGAGGGTAACCTGGACTGCAGCAGTGTGAACACTTAACATCTACATTTATGGTAGGTACAAAACTGTACTATGTTCGTGTTACACTGCTGCAGTCATCACACTTGGGTTGAATCCCAAAGCTAAGGTTGGGTGGCTGGTCTTTAAAGAGTTAGGATTGGCTATGATGCCCTGCAGAACTGCAGTGGCAAATCCTGCTCTGGATTTAGAGTAAAGAGGCAGGTGATAATGCTTGGTGAAGGTGTGCACTGAACTCCAAATTGCAGCCTCCAAAATTTCCTTGGTAGGTACTCCTCTGAGAAAGGCTGTTGAAGTGGCTGTTGCCCTGGTGGAATGAGGCCTAATGTTATTAGGGACTGATTTTCCATGCTGTGTGTAGCAGTACCGAATACAGTGTCCTATCCATTAGGATATAGTCTGCTTTGAGATAGCCTTGCCTTGTGATCCTGCAGCATATGCTACAAACAGTTGTTCAGTTTTCCTGAAACCTTTTGTTTTGTCCAAGTAGAAGCGTAGCTGTCTGTATGTCCAAAGAATGCAGAAGTTTCTCCCCTTTATTTTGGGGGTTTGGATAAAAAGTTGGCAAATGGATGGTTTGGTTAAGAGCCACACTAAATACCACCTTTGGCATGAAGGTAGGGTTTGTCCTTAAAGATACCCTGTCCTGATGAAAAATTATAAAAGGTTCCACTGCCATTAATGCCTGTAGCTCTGAGACTCTTCGTGCTGAAGTTACTGCCAGGAGCAGAGCGGTTTTCCATGATATATATTTTAGATTGGCTGTATTGGCTGGCTCAAAAGGTGGTAGGGTCAGTTTTTCCAAAACAAAATTGAGGTCCCAAGTTGGTGTTGGTGCTCTCCGGGGCGGTCTTACATTTTTAGCCCCTCTGAGGCTTTAGCAAGGGATGAGAGAATAAAGGAGGATCCGTGTTGTAATGTGCAGAAATGGCAGAGGCATGGCTCTTAATTGATGAAAAGGATAGGCCTCTGTCCAGCATCTCAGTTAAGTATTGTAAAATCTGAGGAATGTTTGGAACAAGACAGTCAAGGCTGTGAGCCTGGTTCCAGGCGCAGAATCTCTTCCATTTTTCTGAGTAAGCTTTCCTGGTGCTAGGCCTCCTGGCCTCCAAAATGACATCCATAACAGCTTGAGAGAGAGGTGTTGCCTGTTTGACTAAAGTATCTGCCATGCAGCCAGGTTTAGGGTTTTGAGCTGACTGTGCAGGATCTGATTGTTTTGTTGAGTCAGAAGGTGTGGAATTTGGGGCAAAATCCATGGTGGGCCCGGAGCCAAGTTCCTTAAGATAGGGTACCAGTGCTGGCATGGCCAGTCTGGCTTTTAGGAGTACCTTTGAAAGGAGAGGCAGTGGTGGGAAGGCATAGACTTTTAGGTTTTTCCAGCTGAACAGAAGAGCATCCACTTTCCATGCTGGTTTGTGATAAGTCCTTGTGCAGAACTTTTGTAGTTGGCAATTCAGTGGGGAGGCAAAAAGATCTATATCTGGGCATCCCCATTTTTGTGTTATCGTGCTGAAGATTTGTGGATTCAATTTCCATTCATGAGGGTCCATGATATTTCTGCTTAGGTCATCTGCCAGAGTATTTCTTTCTAGGCAAGAATTGTGCTTGCAGGTGAACTTGGTACATTAGAGCTTTGTTCCACAAGGTCATGGCTTGCCTGCATAGGGGATAAGAATGAGTGCCCCCTAGCTTATGTACCACATTACTGTGGTGTTGTCCGTCTTTAGTAATAGTTGTCCTGGATGTAGAAGGTCCTTGAAAGCTGTTAGGGCATTTTGAACAGCCATCTCTTTTTGATTGATGTGAAGATGCATCTGGCCTGTGGTCCACTTGCCCTGAATGCATTTTCCTGCCATGTGTGCTCCCCAGGCGTAATCCGACGCATCTGTTGTTAGAGTTTGCCTGGCTGTGGGTTGGGTAAAAGGCTGACCCTTGTTTAGGTGACATGCCTGTGCCCACCATCGAAACTCCTGCTGTAGGCAGGGAATCATTGGAATTACTGCTTCTAAACTGTGAGAGTGTTGAGTCCAAACACTTTTTAGGTACCACCGTAATTTCCTCATATGCAGTCTGGCATATGGTATTAGTAGTATGCAGGATGCCATGAATCCCAGGGGCCTGCAGAACTTTTCTTGCAGGGAGATGGGACTTTTTTGCCAGTAATTGAAAATATTGAGTTAGTTGAACTTGTTTGTCTGGCGTGAGGTAAGCAATCTGGGCCATTGTATTTAAGCTGGCACCCAGGAATATGATCTGTTGTGAGGGCACTAGTTTTGACTTCTTTTCGTTTACTTTGTACCCTAGAGAAATTAGCAACTTTTTCACAAATGCCAGATGCTGTAGAAGAATGTCCTTTGTCTCTCTGCTTGAATGAGGCAGTCGTCCAGGTATGGATATATTTGAATTCCTTTTTGTCTGCAAAATGCAATTACTGGTGCCAGGCACTTTGTGAAGACCCTGGGCGCAATAGATAAGCCAAAGGGCAGTGCAGAGAATTGGTAATGCATTGTACCAGCTTTGAATCGGAGGTATCTTCTGCAATTTTGTCTGATAGGGACATGCAGGTATGCCTCTGAGGTCCAGGGTAACAAGCCAAGCCTTCTTGCCCAGCATGGGTAGAAGCTGCTGTAATGTCAACATTTTGAATTTCGGAATATCCAGGTAAGTATTCAGAATTGAAAGGTCCAGTATGGGCCTCCAGGCATTGTCCTTTCTGGGGACCAGGAAGAGTTTTGAGTAAAATTCTTGTCCCTGTTGTGGTCCTTTTTGTATAGCTCTCATGTCCATGAGGACTGAAATTTGTTTTTGTGCCTCTGCCCATTGATTTTGTGGCAGGTCTGGCATTCCTTTTAGCTTTGGTAAAGTATGAAAGTGGAATCTGTAACCTTGAGACACAATATTCAGGACCCATTTGTCTTGGGTGATTGTTTGCCAGTTTTGACAAAAAAGTGCTAGTTTTCCCCCTAAGGGGGCTTCCAAAAGGGATGTGCTTGGCGTATGCAGAGGAAAGTCACTGTGACTGTTTCCTGTAAGGTTGGGACTTGTCCTCACCTCCTCTTTTGGGGTTGAGGTGCCCCACTGTCGTTGTCTGAGCCTTGGGGTTGAGATCTGCCTCTTGGGCATCTGTATCTGCCTCTCTGTGGCCTGTCTGACAATGGAAAGGACCAATTCTTTGTTAGCCAATTTCTACTAAACCAAGGTGGCTGTACCTGTATGAAATCCTTGACTGTTTGCATAGATTTAGCTTTATCCTCCATTTTCTTTAACACCTCTTCTGCCTTAACACCAAACAAGGTATCATGCTGTAAAGGAGCATCCAATAATTTTGCCTTAACATGATCAGGTAAACTCTGTTCTTTTAACCAAGCATGTCTTTGAATAACAGAACCTGTAACTGCGGCTCTACAAGAGGCCTCTAAAGAATCAAAACCACATTGCAGAGTATGTTTTCTCACCTGTTCAACTGCATGCAATAAATCCTGCATTTCTTTACAATCAGGAGCTTCTGAGCTTGCAAGCATTTTCTGTTTTAACTGAGCCATTAAATATTGTTGGTACTTAAGCATGTGAAATTGGCAATTTAAAGCTCTTTCTGCTAAAGCTGCAGACGTGTAAACTTTCTTCCCCCATCAATCCAAAGCTCTGAAATCTCTGTCAAAGGGTACTGGATTTTTTGCAATGGAAGCCTTAACTCCTTTTGGACCCTGGGAAATAGTGTCTGGATCAGCAGAAGGGTTTTTTGTAAAGAAACTTGCGAGAGTCAGGGACTCTATAATACTCTTCAGAGGAAATGGAAACTTGATCAGAGGAGTCATAGTCTGTATCCTGCCTAGGCCTTTTCTCAGGACGGGGGTGGGAACCCCTGATTAGAGTAATGAGGTCTTCGGCCATTTCAAGCATCTGTTTCTTAGGCATGGAGGACTGTCCAGGAGAATGCTGTACTTGTTTCTTTGTCTTTAATGGTACCTTTGTCTTGGCTGTTGTTTTAATGGTAAGTTGTGAAGGTCTGAAAACACTCTCAGAAGCCGATGCCTGCTCAGCGGCTCCAGACCCATCTGAGGGAATTAGTTTCTGTAGGCCCAATACCTTGAGTTTCCAGAGGCCTAGATGTCTCCACGTGGGAGTCAGAAGAGAGGTAGCGGGTGTCAGGGGCTGCGAAAGTGCCTCACTGAGAACCGGCGACTGGCCTAGAAGAGGTTTCGTCGGTTTTGGACCTCGGATGCCTGTCTTTATCCTTGTCTTTGCGTTTTTTCGGTATTGAGGTCGTCGGCTGATCCGACGGCATGTTATAATTGAACCTTCGGCCAAAGTAGTGTAAAGCAAAATCAAAACATCTTTTTATAGTGCGTTTGTTAAATCTAGCACAAAACCCGACAACTAGTGACGTCATGATCAGGGCCTAGGCATGGAATACAGTAAGAGTGGAAGTCCTTATGAGGTATTTGCTTCTCACAAGAAATACAATTAACTTTTTCTGACATCGGTCTGAGGCAAGAAAAAGATTTCCCCAACGGGGGTAATTAGCTTTATTGAAGACTTCAGATCTAAAATTCGACTTCGAAAATCTCAGGAGTTGGCCGACCGGCACTTGCGAACTGCTTCTGCTTTGGGCACCGTGCGGCAAGAAAGACTGAAGAAAATGGTGTCGGATGCATATTATATACCCCTGACGCACTGACGTGAGGGAAGAAGCGACAGCAACCGATGCCGGACCAACACTTTGGAACTCTGGCCGACTGCGTGACCGCCTGACGGCAGGATAACCCAAGTGTGAGGACTGCAGCAGTGTAACACGATGAACATCTGGAATGTTCTAACTAGACATATACCTACCATCCCTTCCTTACCACAGTTCAAGAGATCACTAAATACTCACCTCAGTAACAACTGGCTGTGCTCCTGTGCTACTCCAATTTAGATGCACTACCACATTACTCTGCTCACTACTCTTCCTACCTGACTGTTCACAGACCTCAAGTTATATTAATGGGTTTAGGACCTAAGATTGTAAATATGTCAGATGGTATCTTGTTTACATTTTTGCTTATTCTTTTGTAGTTGAATTCTTAGACATGTGACTCTTCTAATGATGCATTTCACTGTCCATCTTAATTACAATGTAAAGTTTGGACTAATAGTGATCTTATTTGTTGGTTATATGCGCAGCTTTTCTCCCCGGGCCTCCACTGAAAAGGAACCTGTGTCTAGTGGACTTCCCCGGTTAACAAATGTAAAATAAAATAAAATTTGCCATCAAGCACTAGAGCCTCTAACTGAACTCAGGTCACCTGGGCCATAGTCAAAGGTTTCTGTCTCTAATGCACTGCTTCAGCTTAATGCTAGTGATTTTAAAGTGTAAGGCAGAGATGCCGGTTAGTTATTTA
The DNA here is from genome assembly GCF_019279795.1 of Protopterus annectens. Classification (NCBI taxonomy): domain Eukaryota; kingdom Metazoa; phylum Chordata; order Ceratodontiformes; family Protopteridae; genus Protopterus; species Protopterus annectens. The sequence continues at coordinate 762,492,162 of NC_056725.1, read as the reverse complement.
AAGCCAAACCAGCCAGGATTTGGGGCTTTGTCCCCACATTATTTTTGTCTTTGTGCACAATTCTTAAACAAAGTTAACAGGTTTGACGGATTTTCTCTCATATTCTCAGAGATGTTCCGAAGGTGAATTAAATCCTTCAGTTGTCTGTAGATATGAGAGTGCACTCCCATGTGGCTAAACCAATGGGCTGGCATTAGATTCAGCATAAACTTCTATGGCTTGTACTCAAGGACTGCCAGGATGGATTCTGGCTCCCCTTCAGTCCTGCACTGGCTTAAGTTCTCCGAGGTCATTGAAGTAACATACATTGTTTGCTATAGCTAAAAATGGTCCAAACCAGATAAATTATCAAGGTAAATGTTGAAGGAAAAAGGTTCAAATACTTTTATTGTACGTGTTGCATCCATCTATTAGATGGAGTAGCATGCAAAATTCAACATATCAAACACCAGCTGTGGGTAAACACTAGATTACCCATATCCAACTATGTTATATTGCCAATGACCACACGCTGGTTTTGCTGATTCTGTTATTGAGGTAACAGAAGCAGAATGAGGAAATCAGCAAAAACCAAACCAAGCTAGCAGAGTTTATTCAAAACAACCACAGACAAATTGCCTAACAGCCCCTGAATAATAAAAAACTGCAGCTGTTAAGACACAAGCATACAAGTCTAAACATTCAATGACATTTAAAAATTAAATGTCCACAAACACCGATATAAGATATTAAAATAAAACATTCAATAGTACTTGCTTTGTCATAAGTGATAATTCAATACAGATGCGTTTTTGTTGGGGGGAAAAAAATGAGCACCAAAGCCCTTCAGAGCTTTCCTGCCAACAAAGGTTTAGAGTGGAAAAGACAATGATAGAAGAATAACAAATTTCCACACCCTAGCATGAAAGCAGACAAAAAAAGGGTGATGGAGGGTGGGAGTGGCTACTGCAGCAGTTATCATTTGAACATCTACTGTTCTGGTAGGTTCAACTTGTAGAACTGTACTATGTTCATCATATTTATCACTGCTGCAGTAACCTTAGCTAACATAATCTACCCATATAGCTAAGTATATTTGGGAGGTTGAAGAAGGGTCCAGGAACCCCTGGAGAATGTTTGAAGCAAAGATTGCTCTGGACCTAGAGAAGGAATCAAGCTTATGGTGCTTTGTAAAGTATGTACAGAGGACAAAGTAGCAGCTTCTAGAATCCAACCCTTTCCAAAAGGGCAGAGATGAAGCCAAGGTCTTAACAGAGTGGGCCTTGATCATGCCTGGAATAAATTTGTTATGGGAAGCATTACAAAAGGTAATAGCCTTAGACAACCATTTGGAAATAGTCTGTCTTGACACCAGCTGTCCCTTCTTACCTTTACAAGAAATGAAAAATTAGTTCTGTCACGATAATACTGGAGTTGTCCATGGTCATTCAAAGTATGGAGTATCCCTTCTCCCTCATTTTTAGGTTCAGGAATGAAAAAGGTGTAATGGATAGCTTGGCTTAAAGTAAACTCTGATACTAAATTAGGCAAAACAAGGATTAATTGTCAAAGAAACCCTTTTCCTCTGAAAAATGAGATGGTTGACTTGCCAAGAGAGCTTGCAATTCAGATACTCTTCTTGCAGAGGTCACAGCAGTAAGCAAAAAGGATCACTTGTGCAGGACAGCCTGATGCTTGGCTAGTACACAAAAGCCTAATGGCTCCCTGCATAGAACATAGGGCATAAAATGGACATACAGACAACTACTCAGAACAACTTTACTGCCGGTTTGAATGTCATTAATGCAAGTTGGTCTGAATGCCTTTAGTGAATACCTAGCTGCCAAGTAAGTGCCTTGCTGTTTTTTTTCCTCTTTTGTTGGTCTTGTATTTTATTTTGGTACCTGACTGCGGTGGTGGTGCTGTAGTGGCGTTGTCGCCTCACAGTAAGACTTTGTCCTGTTCGCTTCTCAGCTAGAGCATCTTCTGTGTGGAGACATGCATGAATGGGCATACCCTCGTTGAAGGTTGTGTGTCAGAGCTGGCAACTCAGCACGTAAAAATCTCCTGCCAATCAGCAGATTGGAGTTCCGCTGTGGTGACCCCTAACCGGAAAAAGCCAAAAGACACAACAACAACAACCTAGAGTTCATGTCATCCAAGAAGGAAAAATGTCTTTGTGGGACTCGTATTCCACATAAAGATAGTTATGTGCAGTGTATTTTTTTGTCTGGGTGCTTCCCATGACCATACCTCTTGTAGTAACTGTAAGGTGTTTGTGTTTAAGACACACACAAGCCATTTGTCTTCCCTGGCCATTTATCCTGAAACTCAATGGTTTAAATAGTTTCCCCAGGGTGCTATGGCAGAATCCTTTAACCCCAAGATACTCCCGTTAGGTAAGAAGACGGACAAGAAGTCTTGGCTGGATTCTTTAGCTGTCCAGCCTTCATCAGATATCCCTCTAGAAGCAGGTAATGGCTCTGTAGGTCATTCAATGTCTACATCGGATTCCTCTGCCATGACCTTGTCTGAGGCCAGCATGGATCCATCTTTTCACTTTTTCTCTTAGGCTTTGTAGGGCTCTGCTCTGGACATTGAGGGGGAACAACTGCAGTCGATTATCTTGGGAGGGTCCTAAATGTATTCCGCAGATACTGGTCAGGGAGGAGGTTCCATGTTTTCTTACTGAATCTCGCCAATGGTTGGAACCTCCAGTATTTGTTAGGGCTGATGTCCTTCCAAGAAAAGGACAGAAAAAAATAAAGCATGTCTCGATCCATCCTAAGGATCCTCAAAGAGAATGACAAGAGTTTACTCAGGGATTGTTTTCTGCCTTGGTGGTGGAGTTTCAGTACCTGCTCCTTCTTGGACCTCTACCCTTTCTAAATGGCTTAGGGAACCAGATTCCTTGGGCAAGGATTCAGTGTCTGATAAGGGGTTTCCATCTTCTTCATAGATTCTTTCACCTTTGGCTTATAGTTCCAATGAGGAGCAGTCTGTTAGCCGCAAGTCTCTTGAGGAATTGTCCTATGGGCACACAATTGCTAGGATGATGGAATACTTTAAGTGGGATTCTTCTCAAGTGTCTGATATTCAAAGAAGATACGAGTTGCTTCAAGTATTACGAGTTGCTTCAAGTGGATACTCCTAAACCTCTGGCAATTCCTCCTGTGTTGGCTTGCCTTGTTAAATACTTTAATTGCTACTTCCAAGCCTCCTGATTATCAGCCTTCTGCTCCTAAGAAACCTGACATTCTATACGGTTCCTGAGGATTATCAATTTTTATGTCCTTCTGCTGATCCTGCTGTGGTTTCAGTCTCTACTGACAAACCTAAGCTCTTGCCCTCTTCCAAACATCTGCCTTCTGATAAAGATAGTAGGGCAATGGAGAGGATTTATAAAGTTTACACTGCTTCTAATTTGGTCTTTAGGGTGGTTAATAACCAGACCTACATGACAAGGTATGTGCTGGCCTTGATTGCTCAGGCTTGTCAGGTTCTTTCTTCCTACTCCCTGAATCTGAAGGCAAAATTCTCTGCCTTATCTAGTTTAGGTTCTGCTTCTCAAGTGGCTCATCACGCTAAGTGTGGCTATGATACTGCTAATGCTTCTTCCAGGGCTGTGGCTTCTGGGACTGTCATGAGGCATTATTCTTGGCTTTGTCTCCAGTCTCTGCCTAGGACATTAAGGACAAGTTGTTGGATGCTCCTTTGTATAATAACCATCTTTTTGGGACTGCTGTTGCTGACCTGTTTAAGTCTCCTCAAGAGAAACGCAAAACCTTGTAGGACAAACATTGTTGTCTCTTCTATCATCAGGTTCCAGAGGAATTCTTCTGGATCTACTTTTGTTTGCAGGCAAGCCCGCCAGGCTTCCAAGGGCAGGAAGGGCAGTAGGTGGGCTCCTCCTGCTAAGGATTCTCAGATTTCTGTGGCCCAGAAGCCTCCTTTATCTGATAAATCTGCTTCTCCGACAATTTGCCCCTTTGGATTTCCCTTCGTTTTCCAAATTGGCATCTCATCACTTCAAACTCTTGGGTTCCATCATCTGTCAGGGTTACTTCATGGCACAGAAGTCTCTTCTTCCTTTTTCAGGGATTCTTCAACCTCCCTTAGAGCAACTTCCTCATTTCCCAGATGTTCTAGGGTCACTTGTGAATCAAGGAACCATCCAACCTGTCCCCCCCTTCTCATGTGGGAAAGGGTTTTTATGTCAGGCCCCCCCCCTCAATTCCTCGAAAGGAGAGCACTTGGAGACCTATTTTGGATCTATTCCTGTTCAACACCTTTCTCAATGTCCCTTCTTTTTGGATGCCTACTATTCAAACCCAGTTTCCTCTTTTCCTATCCCAGGCTTTTTTGGTGTCTTGAGATATGAAAGACGCTTACCTTCATATTCCTGTTCACCCTCTTTTCAGGATGTTTTCACATTCCTCTGTGTCTTCCTTTAATCTTCAGTTCTCTGCTTTGCCCTTTTCCTCTCTACTGCCCCAAGGATATTCACAAAATGCCTAGCTCCTGTGATTGCTTTCTGCAGGTTCAAAGGCATTCCAATTTTTCCTTATCTAGATGAGCTGTTGCTTCAGGCGCCTTGCCTTCTCCCAGTTGCCCACTACAGGATCTGCAGTTCACCATCTCTTTTCTTCGAAGTCTGAGGTTCAGTATCAACTTCAAAAGACCATTCCAACTTCCTCTCAGGAACATGTGCATCTAGGATACAGGATTCAGATAGTGCCAATGTTGGTCTCTTCCAGCTCCAAAAGTTTTACCATTGACAAGCTTCTTTCAGTCTCTTCTACCTCTGACTGTCATGCCAGCCAGGGAATTTCTTTGGGTCTTGGGATTCATGGCTTCTTCTACTCCAGTGCTCCCTCTTGCCAGACTGCATATGCAGAAGCTTCAATGGTACTCAAGTCAGTTTGGCTGCAGCACTGTCACCCTCTAGATTTCAGTGTACCTCTCCCTCCCTTTCTAAAGAAAAACATACAGTGGTGGATTCAACTGTTTTCTCTCAATGCAGTCCTGCCCTTTCGACCTCCAGGCTCACTCAAAACTGTTCATCGATCCCTCAGAGATGAGGTGGGGGGCTTTTTTCATCACCTGAAAGTTCAGGGCCTCTGTCCCCCAACCCCAATCAGAAGTCAGACCATATCAACATCAAAGAGATGACACCTTGGATTCTGGCCCTTCAAGCTTTTCACCCCTTGTTCTCTCCAGGCCTCTTGAAAGTGTACACAGAACACTACAGTGATGAGATATGTCATCAAGTAAGGAGGTACAAAATCTTACCTGTTCTGCAGCATAGATCCTCAGGCTTCAGAGGTGGCTCTTATCAGTGAACTCTTCAGGCAGTATACATTCCTTCAGAGCACAAACTCATAGCAGACTGAGCAGATCCAAAACACAAGCTCATGAATGGATGCTTCACAGAGATATGTTTCTGGACATTGTCCAGTGGGGTATTCCTCAAGTAGATCTTTTTGCCTCCCCTCTGAACAGGCAGCTTCCTCTTTTCTGTTAGACAGCACCATGCCATGCTATCTGGCGTGGAAGATGAATGCCCTTTTTCCTTGGAAGGGGATGTTTGTTTAAGCTTTCCCACCTCTTCTTCTACTTCCAAGAGTCTTGCAGAAGATTCAGGAAGAGTCCCCATAAAGCTTGGTAGTGTCTCCCCTTTTGGCCAAGACAGCACAGGTTCCCCCCTCTTAATGCATCTGGACAGAGGAAATCACAAGTTACATCACAGGCTGGATCTCCTCACACAAGACAAAGTGTCTCATCTATCCTCACTTGTCCACTCTTCAAATGACACTGTGGGTGATAGGGTTTTGATCCCTTCTATGCAACTCTCTTCTGAAGATGTGCTCAGGGTTTTTACAGGAGGCAAGGGAACCCTCAACCAGAAAATCTTGTATGCCCAAATGGAAGAGATTGCTCCAGTGAGGCCTGGTCTACTCTGAGAATGCCCATTTGTCAGCTATTTCTGCTCATCTGCCCTTGATTCCTCTTCTGGTTTCTGGTTTTGAGGTCAATTTCTTAAAGGCGTCCTGCATATTAGGCCTCCAAGAAACCTATTTCTCCTCCTTGGTACTTCAATTTTGTTTTGGAAAAATTTACTCTGGCACCTTTTCTACCTGGAAGACTGTTTTGTTGCTGTCTCTTACATCTGCTCTGAAAGTTTTAATTCCAGGTCTTTTGTCACCATTCCTCCTTTTTTGGTTTTTCACAGGGACAGGGTGTCCCTTTGTACGAATCCTTTTACATCCAATGTAGTAAATAAGTTGTCCTTGAATCAGTCAGTACAATTCCCTTTCTTTTTCTGTTCTCCTCAATTTGCTAGTGAGATGGTCTTGCATACCTTGGATTTGCACAGACAGCTCAATTACTATTTGGATAAAATTAATGCCATTTGCAAGTCTGATGAGCCTTTTGTTTCCTTTCATCCAAGAACATTGGTTTGGCTGTTTCTAAGCAAGTCATCGCCTCCTGGATATCTAAAGCCATCTCCTTTTATTACACTTTTCAGTGCAAATCTCTATCTACTTCTATTAGGGCTCAACTCCAGTAGGGCTGTTGCCTCTTCTGGTGCCTTTGTCAAGGGGTTGGTCACCAATTCCATATCTGAAGCTGCTACTTGCTCTTTAGTGCATACCTTTAGTAAGCATAAGTTGGATATGGTTTCTAGGGCCAGAGCAGGTTTTGCTGAAACCATTTTATGTGGTTTGAGGGTTATTACTGACCTTCCACTTCCCATTCTGTTTTTTGAGCTTTTTTACTCTCCCTTCTGTTTAGAACACTACAACAGTGATACAGGAGAAGGACACAGTACAGTTGTATAAAATCTTAACATAACAGTAGATGTCCTTTCTCTTCACTTTGTTCCCCTTCCAACTCCCTTTTGTTTGTTCTGGTTTTTGTTTTAGATTCTGTTCTAGCTGGGGGTTTCCCCTTTTTCTTTGGCATTATTTCTAATGGATGTGCAAGGACTTTACTGTCCTACGGAGATTTTTCTCTTCTGGGGCATTTCAGTTCTGGGCATCTGCTTCTGAACATCCCTTTTATGCCCTCATTCTGTGTGGGGAGTGTGTGATGTATGGCACATACAATGCTTTTGTATACTGCCAGAGCATCGGGATGCCCCGGACAGGAGATCCCTTCCGTTTAGAATACTGCAACAGTGATACAGAAGGGCATCTGTTTTAATGATTGCTCTGACCTCTGCAAGAAGAGCATCTGAGTTGCAAGCTCTTATGCTGAATCAACCCCATCTCCTTTTCCACAGGGACAGTGTTTCTTTTGAGAAATTATCCTTTTTTTTGTCCAAAGTAGACAGTGAAGAGGAGGACATCTACTGTTATGGTAACATGAAAAAAGTACAGTTGTATAAAATCTTAAGAACCTCAAGTCAGACAGGTTAGCTGGTTGAAATGGACCAAGTGTTAACTTCTCTCAGACAAAATTAAGATCCCAAAGTGGGGCCACCAGTTTACCTTCAAGGCCTCTTGTGCAAAACCCCTTTGAAAAACATCAAGACATGAGACTGCACTCAGAGATGCTGAAATGGCTGATAAATAAACCTTGATAAAAGAATAAGAAAGGTCACAGGATTGTAACTCACACAAATATTGTAAAACCATAGAGCAGTTAGCCCTGAATAGGTGATGGTTATGTTGCTGACACTAAATAGAAAAAAATTTTCCATTTGTTATACGATTCTCTAGTAGCAGGCTTTCTTGCCTTCCTTAGTACCTGCTGCACATTTTCAGTAAATAGTTGCCTTAAAGGAATGAAGGCCCCTAACATCCAGGCAGTTAACTGAAGTCAACTTATGTCTAGGTGTGTCAAACACCCCTGCTCTTCTCTGAATAAATGCAGAATGTCATGAAGCTTGTGGTAACTGCCCATGGCCATTTCCAAAAGAAGGGAAAACCATGGTTGCTTTGGCCAGAGGGAGGGGAGTCGCAACAATGATTTTAGGGGATTCCTTCTGAATCTACAGAAGTACCCTGAACATTAATTTAAGTGGTGGAAAACCATACAGGCACAGTCTTGTCCAAAGGAGAAAATAAAGGCATGCGTCTTCTAGGCCTTCTTGTATGGAGTCCTGAAAAAGAATCTTGCCAGTTGATTTTTCAGAAAGGAGGCAAAGAGGTCTACTTGAGGAACTCCCCGTAGATCAATCAAATCTTGGAAGACCCCCTGATCTAATTTCCATTTGTGAGAGTTTGCCATCATCCTGCCTCAGCTTGTCTGCCAAGCAATTTTGATCTGATGGAATGAAGGATGTCTGTAGAACAAGATCATGCTGTGAAGTTATATCCCAAGCTAACATGGCTAGTCTGCAAAGGGGGTACAACCTGGTTCCCCTTGCTTGCTGATATACCATGACTGTGGTATTTTCTGTAACCACTTGAAGAGGTCCCACAGACCAAAGATGATTCAGACTGTTCAGTGCAGTGATAGGGGTAAGCAACTTTTTTATATTTATCTGCCTGTGTCTGCTTTGGGGTCCCACACAACCTGCACTTTTACCCTTCTGAAACTGCTCCCCAAGGAAGGTTGGGGTCATCTGTGGTAAATGACTGCTTTGGAGCAGGGGTGAAGGACAGACCTGGATTTAAGCACATCTGTTGTCTCTACCAAATGATTTCTCTTATGACAAATCCCAGCATTGGGATTTGAAAAGACAAGGTGCAGAGACCAAAGACTTCAGAGACCACCATATCCTTCTCATGTGGAGTCTTACCAGGGGTATCATGAGAATCACTGAAGCCATGAGTCTCAGAATATGGTAGTATTCCTTCACAGTGACCAAAGTTTGAGGAAAACCTTAGAAACAGATTTAGATGCAGATCTATTTCTTCCTGTAGAAGAAAAGCTCTTTCAACTGAAGTGTCTAGCTGACATCCCTGGAACACAGGTCTGTGTAAAGGAGTCAAGAAAGACTTTTGAATTTCTCTTGGAATTCCAGCTTGTGTAGGCGCTCTCCAAGAGAGCGACTCCTGACACTTTGAAAACGATTCTGCAAGGATAACAAAGTCATCTAAATATGTTAAAATGTGGATACCCTGTAACCCGTAGCTATAACTGGAGATAGACATTTTGTGTAGACTCTTGGTGCAATGGATAGTCCAAAGGGTAAGGTGAAGAACTGATGATGTGATCCAGACACAAAACCTTAAGAGATGTCTGAAGTCTGGATAAACAGTGATGTCACTAACATCTTTCAAGTTTCCTGGTAACACTGGAATTTAAAAGTCGAAGAAGGGGTAATGGGTTGTGAATTAACACCATGTTGAACTTAGGCACTATCACAAACATCTTTAGGGAAAAAAATCCAGAATTAGTTTCCAAGCATTTTATTTTCTTTGGCACAAACATATTACTTGGAACAGCATGTGATGACGAACCTGTGGAAACAAAAGAATCTAATCTGGAAGATGAAGAATGACCCTATGGAAAGGAGGAATTTCTTCCCACTGCGATCTGCAATCTTGATGAATGATCTTCAGAGCCCATTTGTCTGAAACCATCCGTTGCCAAACGGAAAACGGAGAATCAGACTTTCTGGAAGAAAAAAGGGGGTCAGTGTGGGAGAGGGGTCACAAGTTCTATTGAATAATCATTCAGATCTGGAAAAGGAGGTCTGAAAAATCTTGAGAGAGGTTCTGCGAATTCAGCCATACAGCCCTCCACAAAACAGGACAAGTGGCCATAGCCCTGGAAGTAGTATCAACAGAGTCATACATAGTGTTACAATGGGTAGTGTCCTGTGCAACAGAAGAAACTAAATAGTTAAAAGATTTCAAAATGAAAGGCTTTTCCCCAAATTGAACTTATCTGCTCAGCAACGGAATAGCCCAAGCTGACAGTCATTCATCTAAAGCCTTAGAGGAGCGTATTCTTTGGTGGCAGTAAAGCTCTGAAGGGCTTGGCATTCAAACTTGTCTTTCAGATATTCCGTTCAGGATGCCTGACAATTTGGGCACGTAGGTGATGCCCTGAAGCTTTCGAAACTGTCTGGCTGTTATATCCTTTCCAACATATAACGCTATATAGCCAAGACTACTGCAGTAGTGATCAATATGATTAATATCCGTCCTTTCATCTTCCTGTTCAGATTCAGAATCTTGAATCTCTTCAGGAAAAGATGCACCCCTTTTTCTTTTTCCAGAAACTACTTTAGAAGAAAGATCAATAGCCTGGATTAAACCTTGAGCCAGGCCCAGTAAACTACTACTGTCTACCAAAATCTGAGGAGTAAACATGCTTAGTTTCTGTTTCTTTTTGACAGGAAAAATAGGGTCAACCATATTACTAGTGGCAGCAGCAGTTTCCCCACGGATGGGTACAGCATTCTGATACAAGGAAGGCTTCCTTGTTCCCTCTCCCAGGAACAACAGTGGCTCTCCCTTTACCACTCAGGGGACCCCAACAGCTGTAGAGGGCATGGGTAACCCACAATCCACAGGGATCAAAGGTAAAAGAGGAGTGGTCTGAAGTACAACTAATGGCGATGGCAGTCACCTACCTGCAGCCGTGGCAAATTGCTGGCCTGCTGTAGTGGCAAAGGCCATTTGCTTAATTTTTTCTTTTTGTAGCTGGAAGACAGACAGACTGTGGAACTGGCAGTTTGCCCATCATCAAGCCATAAATGGTGCCTCTTTCCCAGGGAAGACAAACAGCAAATGCTGGTAAAAACTACAAGTCTTTAAAAGTCAAATTTTTCATAGGAAAAAAACCAGTAAAAAGCACTTAAAAACACTTTGCCAGCCTCCAAAAATTAAAACACATTTTCCCCACAGTAAAAATTATTTTCAGTTACTTTACAACTTTTCAACTGACAGGTAACAAGAAAACTCACACTTAAAAGTATGATACAGTCTTGCGACTGTCCATTAAAACAAAAAGTTGCTTTAAAATAACTTTACTTTAGAGGAAAATGGTAAAACAAACAATAGTTAGAAAATGGAAGGTTTTCCCTAAAGGGAAGGTATCTGCCCATCATAGGAACGGCATCAAGCTGACCATCGAGCCTCAAAAGCCTTAGAAGAGAGCATCTTCATCGGCAGTAAAGCTCTGAAGGGGTTGGCACCCAAACTTATCTTTTAGTCAGCTCAGCTTGAGCTGTCTTTCCGTTTTGTGCACAAGGAAAGTGCCCTCATACTTTGGAAGCTGACTGTCTGTCATATCCATAGAAGGATATAACCCCATATATACTCAAGGCTACTGCAGCAGTGATCAATATGATAAACATACACAGACTATATGTGAAATTACAGATATATATCATACATCTTTTAATAAGATAATTAAAAAATGAATAAAAATGTGAACTTTTGACTTGAATAAACCTAGTACTAGTAAAATGGAAATACAATACAGTGCTTTCACTTGTTGGGTTTATCAGATTTGGCAAGAAGGTAGAGGGGGTTACAAATCAGACAGATACAAACAATATAAATACATCCAAACTAAATGTAAACCACCAAGTCCATTCTAAATTAACAGAAGTCCTTGAGAGCCAGTTTTCTGAGTATATGTGCACTTTGTATACAGAAAGCAGTTAAGTCCCACTGAGACATATACCCACATAAATTCCAGAGGCATATGCAACTGTTAATCAAGCCCCTCTGGAGTCAACAGAATGTTGGCCAGGCCACATTTAATTATGTAAAGCATATATGCAAACAAAACAAACATAACACATGCTTTGAAATAAAATATCGTTATTTTGTGAAATCACTCTCTTCAACTATTTAAATTTACTGTCCATTCCACTGCGCTCCAGAGAACCAGAATACAAAGAGCCCACCCGTTTCAAACTATCTGGCTCTCTTAAAATGAGTGGCTCTTCACTTGCACAGAAGGGGGAACTTAATCTTTAACTTTCATATCCAACTTCTTAGGGCACACTACAACTCTTAAGATATTAAACCAGTTTTCCATCATACTTTTAAAATCTGCAACATCTACTCCAAGTCCACCAATTACTGGAGGGCCCACATTTTGCCTCAGTAGTCATCTTGGGATTAGTGCGTCTGTTTTGCTCCTGGTGAGAGAGGAGGAGCATAGGAACATTATTTCCTGGGAACTGCTGATCACCAGAAAGCCTAATAATTGCTTCATAGGAGACAGTTTGGAATTCATGATTATATTTTGCTCCTGATGAGAGAAGGAGCAGAGTGCAAGATTCCTAGTTCTTTATGGTTGGGAAGAGAATCTGTTCTTGATCTTCCTGATTGGTCTGGTTTCTATTCAAGGTATCTGCCATGAAAAGGCTACAAAAAGCCTACTGAATCTTTCATCATCTAGGATAAGACTATGGATCACCAAACAGGCTGTAGCCTGCTTCTCATCTTGGGATTGCTGCTACTGTATTGCTTCTGGTGAGAGAAGAAGCAAAGGAACATTGTATCCCTGCAGAGTGAAGCCACGTTGAGACCAACACTAGTACAAGTCAGGCAGTAGCCATTCAGGTGGCTCCATTCTTTTCATCATTCTTGACAAGCTAATTCTTTCTTTTCAGTAAGTACTGCTTGATTTGCTTCTAACTTCAGAATATCTGCCTAAATACTTTATCCAAAAATGATCATGCTGCACTTATTTTCCCCTTAAGTGTTTGGCAGTGCCCTGTATAGCTACAGATACCTTGAGTTGACATTGTTCCTGTAAAAGCACCATTGAAATTTCACCAATATCTAGCTGCACACAGGACAAATAGTTTGCAGTGACAAGCACTGCCCCAAGAGTTGCAAACTTTATACTCCTGACATTACTTTATATTCTCACTCCAGGTGTCTTATCAATAAAAAGGGTCTGTTGCCATGGGTTTGAACTTTCCCATCATCTCCATTATCAGCTTGGTGGATATGAGTATCCATCCTGCGGCAATGCAGAAGTTGCCTCATTTACGGACGACTAATTAATTCTCAAACAAACTGATATGGTATGTGAGAGATGTATTTACACAATGTCACTGGAGGCAAAGGTCTCACATAAAAGCACTCCTATTGTCAATAAGTTTGTCAGTAGTACACACACTGCACCCATTACACACAATTCAAAGCAGACACGTAGACTAATATATGCCAAGGCACTTAAATGTAACCTTCCTAAACCCCAAAGACCTCCCATATGACGTACATACAACACACCCTCAGCAACCATGAATGCACGCTTTCAACCCCCCCCCCCCCCCGCATTAACACAGCACATCTCATGGAGCCCTCTTACTTCTAAGCTCACAAGACAAGCCAGCATAGAATCCAACTTTCTAGTCATTGGAAACTCCACTGTGAGACACACTGAGACACACCCTCCCACCAGCATGAGTAAGGAGAAAGTCAGTCATTTGCTTATCAGTAGGCCAGGATCCACCACATTACGCACACACTCAAATCATTGGACCACAAGTACTAGCATGACTCACTCATATTCCATGTGGGTGTAAATGACCTGAAACTTAGCTCCCTAAGACTATATGAAGACAGACATCATGCAGCTCTCAGAATATGTGCCCCAGGCTGGTATGAGCTTAGCAATGAACAGCATTTTACCTTCTCCAAGGAAGATGCCACAGTATGAACAAAAGATGACCAATTTTAATAATTGGCTTGATTTCTGGTGTCATTCTAAGGAAGCGCAGTATTTGTCTGCATGGAAGAAGATGGTCAGACCACACTGCTTTGCCAGGGATTGCCTGCACCTCTGCCCTCTAGGCTTTTGAATATTAGCCTAAAAACTGCCCCCACCCCCCACAGTGCCTTTTTTAGGCAATGCCAAACTGAAAGTACTTCTGACATAGCAAATCAAAACCAAGAAAATCAAAAGGTGCTGCTGCTCACTGCTAGTAGTCTAAACAAAAAAACTCCACTCCCTAAACCCTAGAGAATGCTGATGTCTGTGCAGTCACTGAGACGGAGTTGCACTTTGTGTTTACAAATCCAGAAATCTCTGCTATATATTGGGCATCTTATAGGATTCCCAGTTAATAGTGGGCTAATTAAAGTTGCCCAAAAATATGGTTGGGTTTGATGGTGAGGCTTTCCAATAAGTTTAAATACATGGTATGGGTTTCCCAGAGTCATACAGGGGGACCTATAACTTGCAAGGAAGTGGTACTGGATTTTGCCTTTGGTGATTTGAACATGGAGAAGCTCAAGTGCATGGTTCTGTTTGAGCAGCCTTGAGGTATATTTATTTCTGATGTAAATCAAGACACCTCCAACCTTTAGTCCTGGTCAGTGTAGTGGCTGGTCTAAATGCGTGGATGGCATTATAACCTTGCACTGTCCAGAGACTACTACTCCTCTGGAACAGGCTATCCATCTATGTGAAGCAGAGTTCCTCCCTAACCCAATTTAGGTGTAATTTGGATAACTGGATGGAAGCAGGATGTTCATCTCTGCTTTGGCACCGGCCTCTCTAATGGAGACAGGTATCCGGTAAAAGGTTCATCTCCTAGGCCCCTGCTTGTAAATGTTTCACCTCCTAAGCCTATACTTATACTTATCAAGGGTACCAGAACTTGTAAGTTTTGGGATTCATGGCTAGGCTTAAAAAGCCCAGTGTGGTCATTAGCCTAGTACACACCTATGTACCCATTAACAATTAATGCACAAGTGATATCAAACATTAGCAAGAAAACCTGTACACATTTCATTGCATTTAAGACACAGACATGCTTTCAGATAAGTGTTTAAAAAAAAAAAGTAACTTTAGAGTGACATGTGAAAGGCAAATAAAGGAAAACAAGACATGAGTAGTGCAAAGAACATGGTTCCTACACATAGGAATATTGAATACTGGCAAGTTGTACAGCTGTTTCACTTGTGTGCATTCAATGCAGGGCTTTGGGGGAAGCTCAAGTCTGAATGGCTATGGCTAAAATGACTTTGTGCTGACAACTGCAACACAGGGTATACATGGAAAAGTTTGAAGCAGCTCTGCTGTGAAAAGTATGTATGCAAGAATTGTGTCACACTGTAGAATGTTATTCCATAGCCCAGAGTGGGCATTAATGAAAGTTGTTCAATTTACTGTGGTTACTGTGCTGCTATTTCAGAAATAGGCAAGTTTAGAGTAGAGTAAGCAGAAGATGCCAGAGAGATGTTGGGGGTGCAGTACAGGAAGTCAAATCAATTACGTCATTTTGTAAGCTTTAGGTGTTCTACACAGTGCAGTCATGTCTTCAGTGATCAAAAATGGCATTTCAGTGATGCCATTTTTTAAAAATGTTTTCTATTTAATTTCCCCTCCATGCCTGTTGCTGTCAAGCCTTGCTCTTACAAGCTAGAGCCTGTTTGCTCACCTGCCACACAGAATCCTTTGCATAAGTAACAGCCAACCAAAGGGGACTTCCACCCAGTCAGCCATAGAGGAGTTTTTGCCTCTGCAAGTGATGCAAGCATTTATGTTTTCTCTTTTAGGCCCTAACTATGCTCCCAGTGGCCGATAACTGCATTTGCATCACTGTAGAGGCTTACTATGTTCTCCCCTTGCGACAGAATGCTCCCACACACTCACTAATGAAGATTAGTGTCACTAGCTTACTTGCCACCCTATTAATGACTCCAACACTGCTGCCTGCAAGCCTCCATTTGCAAGAAGCAAAAAAAGCCAAATGGATCAGCACTCTCTCCTAGCAGGGTAGGTTATGCTAGTGCTAGCTGCCAACTCCTATTCTCCTCATATGACTCTTTCAGCACTAGAAACAGCACATGAACTTGGGTTAGTCGGTAAGTATCCCTCTGTGACACATTGCCATGTCTTTCTACCATTTTGACCAAGGACAATACAATCAGGGATAGCCACTCCTTGCAAAAGGCAGTGAATTTAAAATCTGACGTATTAAATAGGGGGCATCGCCCCTCCACATAAAAGCTATGCAAGGTCTTCAACATTTTTTTTTTCACTCTGAACAGGTATATTAATAAGATGACAAAAATTCTGTTTTCATGTAATTTAGTACCTTGCTACACAATACTGAGCTTCCTGCTGGGATGTTTGCAGCTTTTAGCAATGCTGTCACTATAGTTTGAGATAGATGCCGCAATTAACTGTTGGCGTCTTGACAGTTAAAGAGTGAGTGTACAAGTAGAATGTGGCTTCAAGCTTTTTTAGGGCTAACAGTTATATGCACATATTCTATTACAGTACAATTTGTAAATGATTTCAGAGAGAAAACTGCTGCTTTGCACTTCGTTACAGCCTTGGATAAAAGTGGTGTTAAATTGGCTTTTGGGTGTATGTAAATCAATCAAATGCAAATTAGCAATAGGAAAGTGTACTGCAATCACATTTATTTTCTTCATATACAACTTGCCAGACTTCAAAATTTTTTTCACTGGATTGACATCCATAGACGTGCAGTTGTTAGTCATAAGCACTGACACATACTAACAGACTGGATAAAGGATGCCATATATGCAGGGGATACCCTCCTGCTATAGGAAGCCACCACATTCAAGCAGGGTGCAGTGGTGTACCATATTTCGAGAATTTAAGATGAATCCAAAAATCTTGCTCTGCATGGCTTGGAAATTTGGAAACTGTATTAACAGTAGGTACATCCTTTTGTTGGAAGGAAGGGTACACTCCAAGGGAAGGGTAAAGCCCCCCCTCCATTCTAATGGCAGCTCTAGCTCCATTAGAAAAGCAGAAGTAATACTGTCAATGAGAAAGGACAGTAAGAGTGGATCTGTACTTGACTGTTCAAACAAGTGTATTGATGGACGCAAGTATGAATACTGGACAAAATGAAACCATGTGTATGACCTTTTCTGGAACTGATGACTTGGATTTTTCTGAACAAAGTTTCTGGAAATCATTAGCCAACAGATCTTTCACAAAGGTTGCAAAGTGATCTACCATTACATAACCAGCAGATTCTGACCATGTTCTGGAGCTTGCAACTTACAAAAGGGTAAACTGCAGTTCTTCTACCATAGATCCCAGTGGTATATCCTTACATATTTTGCAAGTGGGACTACTTCCCATTTACCAGGATCCAGCACAACCTAGAGTTGACTTAGCTATGTAAGCTATACATGGCTGGTTCATTAGCAACACATTATTTAGCAAGATCATAGCAGATTACTAGGTAATCGACCAAGAGGTCATTTTAAGCCTAGCCGTTTCAACCCAATATAATACCATAGAAGTACTAGAGAATACCCAAGATTCCATTTAGTGATGACTGTCCATGTTCAGGAAGGTTGTGGGCGTTATCCCTGGTAAGAATTCAGTGCCCCATCCACTTGTTAAAGTTCCTCTTGAACAGTGTCACAGAGGTGCTCAGTTTCACATGAATTGGTAGCCTGTTCCAAAGACATGGCCGTGACTGGAAGATAAATCTGTCCCTCCAGAAAGTCCTATTTAAGTCACAGGCCACATTTAAGTCCCTGGAATAGGTAGCCCTAGACCCAATTGATTTACAGATATGCAGTAAGTTTATTAAGTTTGGGTCTTGGGTTGCTCTGTATCCCAGGCATAAGTTTCCCCTAAGAAGTCTATATGATAGAGTATACTGACAGGGACTCCAGCCGATCCATGTAAAGAACATGCTGGAGACCCTTGATCGTTTTTGTTAGAAACCTCTAAGGTCTCTCCAATTGCTGCAGGTGCTTAGTACGGTATATACCGAATGAGGCATTATACTCAATTATGGGCTGGATAAGTCACAAGTATAGGGGGTCATAACTTCTTTTGCTCTGGAGGAGATGCTTTTACTAATTAAGTGAGCTACGTGGAAAGCTTTCCTTACAACGGTAGACACGTGGTGGTTGAAGTTAAGGCCATGGTCAACCTCTGATCCCAAGTCCCTTACCACTTCATGTGTACTTAGGGTATTATTGTTGAGATGCCAAGTAAAATGCCATTGCTGTGTCAAGAACAATTGCACATCAGACATCCACTGCACAAGTCAGCAAAACCTTGCAGTTGTTGTTTCTTTTCTATGCTGCTCTCAAAAGAACATAGAAGCTTTCTTAATATTCTTTAAGTTGATTTGTGCCTCTTCACGCCTCTCCTTTCTCAGACAATTTAGATAAAGGAGCAGGAGGGCAGAGGGTCTGTAGTACTAGTCATTCTAGAGCTCTGCCACCCTGTTGTAGGGGAAGTTACTGCAACCCTCTTCCCAAGTGCTGGATAATTTCTAGTAGAAACAGTGTTAAGAAAAATCAAAACATTGACTGAGGAATGGCTATGTAAGAGTCACAGGACATTGAGAGATTAAATCCATCCTTAGCTGGGTTTCCACAGATAGGCACATCTGTAATCAGGGTTCACCAGTTCAAGTTACAATCCTGATTTTGGAGTTCATAGGGAATAGTAAGAGTTACAGTAGTGTTTGACTGCCCTTATAAGATGGAGACCCATGTACTAAATCAAAGCATTCTAAATGGCCACAGCCTCCTCTTTAAGATCATAACTAATCTGTTTCTCCACACCAGTAAGGGTAACATGGAAAAGGTATTTCTCTCTTTTGTATTTTTTTTTGTTTTTCTAAGTAGGAGAATTTGGTCAGCAACTTCCCAATTATCCTCATTCATGTTCCCTTATTTGTACAAAGCCTGTATGAAAAGGACTCTTGTAAAAGAGTGTACTCCATTTGTTATGGGATTTTATAGATCTGATTTTTTTTCTCTTCATCATTAGTATTTATACGGCATTATCAGAAGCACAAGAGCTGATACTGGGTATTTTTTTTAATTTTGGTCCACTCAAATGTTGCAAGCTCTTGGACAGAAACAAGAGACCGGGATAATTGATATGACATTCACATTCTGATGAACGGGTGGTGCAAGAAAGGTAGTTCTTAAAGCTGAATGTAAATTCTGCAATGATTACTCAGTGATAGACCCATCATTACTGTGCAATGAATTATGTGCCCTGTTTTATTACTCAGTAAAGGAAAATACCGCTCTAAATGCCAGAATCTGGTCAAGGCTTACCCATATGTAATTGCACTAGATTGCACTGGCTGGAGGAGGGGGGGGGGGACGGACAGACAGAGAGAGAGACTGTCTTGAGAAGGACTTTAAACTGAAAATCTCCTCCATTAGAGGGCACTGTATTTGCCATAGAAACAAATCGGTTACTGTAAACCCTTTTTGGAGAGGTTGTAAGTGGTTTCAAGTCTTGTTTCTGTAATGTTTCTCCCATTCCCCATCTGATTACTGACAGATCAACTGTTTTCCTAGCCCACATTCCAATGAAAATTACCATAAAAACACTCTACTACACCAGATGTGTTCTTTTGCTTGAAATTACTCACACATTCTTGATTAGCACAGTTTTTGATTACTCACTGTTAGCACCAAGGACTAGGCTACAGTGTGGAAGTTAGCCAGTGTCAGAAGTCTTTAATGTCAGTCAGTTAAGGCCCACAATTAGGAGGTGCAACATAACACACAGTACAGAACACACACACACTTCCACAGATTGTGCACAGGATGTTTGTCACTCCTCTTTTGATGTACTTCATCTTGCAAGTCACTGTGGACTCTATTGGGGGTCACACAAATGGCAAGATTATATACACCAATTCCAGAGTTGCACTAGTGTGGAATAGAGAAAAACACAACACTGAAGTGCACTACTTGCTCACACAGTTTATTTAACCATGCTGAAATGTACCCCACTGAAAAATATTTAAGCAACAGATGCTTCTACGAACACATCACAACAAAATATGGGTATCACCCTCTCAACTGATAACTTTAAGTTTGTTCTCAGACTTTGCTTCCATGAATGGAGACACTGCTTCTGTGCCAACAGACTAGCTTACAACCCTGATTTTTAATAAAGTAATATCTTCGGTTACTTTTACCACAATCCAGATGGGTTTTGAGTCCTTTAGATTTGGGGAGGTAGCAATAATGGTAGACTCTAATTTGTTCCACAAAGAGAAGAATCCCATCAACACAGCATGTTGCAGACCTATCAGTTCTTACCAAATTGAAGCTATCAAACACGGACGAAGAGACCACAGAAAGTAGTGTTAATCTGACAGCCTAACAATTTCAGTATTTACATTCAAAACTTAGCATTAGCGAGTTCAGATTGTATATCCTCATGACAAAAGTTAAGGGGATGCTTCTTCAGCTGATACTAGGATGGTCTATTCATTACAGGGTAGAGGCAGGCACATTACAAAAGTGTGGCATGCAGGATAATCTTGCTGTGTATGGTGGGAGTAAAAGCTACCCCCTTATACTCAGTGTGCTAAGGATTCTTTTTTGACAGTAAGGCCAAATTGTCGATCACATGCTGTTGGCCATCATGTACTGACTTTGGAAAAAACTGGACTACACTGTTTTGGGCTTGCACAAACACTTGCACCTGCCTTGTGTTCCCTGGGTTTCCTCTATACCGCACTGTATACCAGAGCACATCCTCAACTGAGAAACAAACCCTTTGCTACATTCTGCAGTTCAATTTTATTTCCAGTCACAGTCTTTCCTTTGACAGGAGTCAGGAACTTATAACAGTCAATTTTTGCAGGCTTTTTGGTCACACACTGATGGTTCTCAATAGGTAGGCTAGCTGCTATACTTTGCTCTGCATAACTACATATAGGTCAAGCTACATTTTCTATCCATTCCAATTAGTTTAGTATCCTCCAGCATTTTTTTATGCTGCACTGTAATGGGCATTATGAAGTTTCTAATATATAAAACAATGCACAGTATTTCCTATCACATTTTTTAACTTTGTGCTGGGATTACTTAAGATGTTTTACTACCAAGATTCAGTAGCTCTCACAGCCTTTAATAGCCAAGCTTTTAACAAATAAGTCTGGTGCAACCTGACAGCTATGAAAAGGACCATGTTAACAAATGAGAATGTTGTGACAGCCAGTTATTTCAGGATTTAATTGTGGGCCTTAGCAGCTAATTAAAAGCTCTTCATGCCAGAAGGTTTTAATGAGAAAATGTCTGCATTATCTAAAAGGTTTTATAAAAAATACACCAAGAAAGAATAACTACAATAAATGCTTATATCTCAGAAACCTTAACTGCTACACAAAGCAGCAAACAGCCACCTTGTTCAATGGATCTTGAACTCTACATAGCATATAAATGCCAAAAACGTTAAAAGGCAATGCTGATGTTATATTATGTTTTATTAACAGATTTTTTACTACAACTAATGTCCTAGTTGTTATAGCTCTAACCTTACATGAAAGGCCCACAGTGTCAGCAAAACTGTTCTCCATATGCCCGCAACAGTCCTCCTGTGATGTGTTACAAGAAACACTTGTGCTTGGTACCCCCCCACCATGCATTTTTTTTTTTTTTTTTTAATATGCGAATTCTGCATCAGTTTTAACAATGCTTCTAACAACTGCTATTTAAGGATGTCTGGTGTCAAGTATCCATGACAAATCTTACAATGTATACTTCAGACGCCAACATTGTTTTGGACATAACTTAAGAGTTTCTGTGATTCACGAAAATATTAGCACGTTTTGTATACACACACATATATATACATACATATATATATATATATATGTATATATATATATATATATACACACACACACACACACACACACACACACACACACACATACACACGTTATATATATCCTATACAAAATATAGATCTATTTTTTTTTTATATTTGTCCAACCAGTTGTATAACTCTGTACATATGTACACTAACCACCTTCTTTCAACGTCATTTCTGTAATGCCACCCCTGTGCTTACAAGCAAAAACATTAACACTAATGTTCCAAACACAAAGACAGTTGCAACATTACTTTTTTCTGCCTGCTGACCATCATTTCTTTGCCACTGTTTGAACTTTTCTGCACCTTGTGGGTGGGGACCATTCACGGGAATCAACCAGCTTGTCAGAGGAATTCTACTTGTGTCCTTAACCTCCCAACACACAATCATCTAGCAATCCTGCAAGTTTGAATGCAATGAGCTGACCGTCACCTAGGTAAGGGACAGAAGCCAGAGGGACAAGCTGCCCCTCACCCAAAACTAAATTTTGCAGCAAGCAACGCAGGCAATTTCTCCAGTGCATATGCTCCAGAGTGTGCGCCTCTTCACTCGAACTAGGAAAAATGCAGGCCCCAACCCTTCATTCCAATATTACATCTGGCTTGCTTATCAAACCCTGTACACACACCTGGGTCACAGGAAGGGCTTCATCCCCCTAAATCAAGAAGCAGGGACAATTACAGCATTATTACGTCAAACATGAAACATGTCAATTACTGAAATATGAAAGTCATGCAGACTTCCCTGATGCTCATTAACTCATGTCAGCTTACAGATACCTAGCTTCCTAATGTACGACACATGGTTCTTGAATTACAAGTGTATAAATACTACTACTATCTAAAACTATCATTGGAAACATGCATCAATAGCTGCAAATCCATAAGGTCATGCAATTTGGATGCCATTTTATTTGAAAAGCATTGCAGTTAACATGGAATCACAGCACCAATGCTCCCGAATCAGACCAGACGGTGCTGTCTTATAAATGGACCATCAAACATTTTAGATTTTGCACTGCATCTTACACAGAAATGTCAGTAGCTTCCTAATATGACATACCACAATCACAGTTTCAGATCTCTTGGTTAAGTCCTGTAAACTTTCTGCTGATATCCGTGACAGATACATCAATCATACCAATGCCCTTATAAGATACAAAAATATTGCTTCTGTTCATAAGTTGGCTGATCAGAGTGCATGTTGTCCACCTACTTCCACCGTCATTTTTACTAAAGCTTTGGGCTGCTACCATGAGCCCACAATTGCTGCGTTGCTTCCCTAGTGCATTACTTAGTTATTAAAGCTAATTTTTACAGTTAACAAATCCTGATATGCAAGTTATGCTTAACAGTAAACACATGCCAGCTCACAGATGTCACCTTGTTCTCAAATGCAGTCTAAAAAGTAAAACAAAGAAGTATAATTCCCTCAAATAAAGAAGTTTAAGGGCGTGGACTTTTGTTATACTTTTTGGACTCCATTTCTGGTACCTTGAAGTCCTTTAACTGCTTTGGTGATTTAGTTTGTCTTTGTTCTCAAATACAGCTGATAAGGTTCTCAGCATGCCAATATGCATATAGTATAGAGGATTATGATTGCGTGTTAGACTGTAACATGATTATTATGTATGTGTAAGAGACCTAGATGCCAAGAAATTCACCTCGAGTGAAGCTTAAGAGTTGAATCTTGGCATTCAGGAACAGATAATACAGGGATACGGTTGGAAACTCCATCAAAATTCTTAGTATATGAAGATTTATCTGCCCCACGTATTACTAGTTAGAGAGGGGGGAAAAGTGTTTTGCTGGCTTTCAAAGCCAGCAAAAAGCATTGTCAAACAGACTGCAAGGTATGTCTTTACATGGACTCAATTTAGAAGCTCGAAATACTAAAATATCGAAGTTCAGTATTTCGAGCCCATAAAGTGGAATCCTGAAAACGGCGAAACCTCAGAAGTGCGAAATTCAAAATCTTGCATACCAGAAGTTTTGAATTAGTGCTTCTGGTGTTTCACTGTGGTTATGGATTCAGGTAAGTGTTGATGTGTTAAGGGTTTTTGGTAGGGGCTGTGGTATGTGTTGTGTTGCTGTGATGTGTGTGCACGAGGAGAATGTAGCTTGTGTGGTGGTATTTTGTATGTTTTTGCATGTAGTGTGACCTCGGAGTTAGAATATTTAAGTGGGGGGGGGTGTAGTACAGAGCTTGTGTGTGTGTGGGGAGGAGGGTGTGGGATTGTGGACAGCAGAAGCACAAATTCAAAATCTCCAGTATGCGAGATTTTGAATTTCGCACTTCTGAGTTTTCATTCTTGTTAGGTTTCGACTTTATAGCCTCGAAATACTGAATTTCGACATTTCAGTATTTCGAGGCTATAAAGTGAATCCCTTTACATATGGTGTGACCTTTTCCATTTTGCCTGGCTGTAATCCTCCAAGAAAGAAGCTAGAAAAAGTTGAAACAAAGCTGCTTCAGGTTTTGCCACGGTCTTTTTTTTTGGTCGGCACTGCCAGCTATTACGCCTAGCATGTATTTACCATCACTTGGAATCTATGCTATCCAGTGTCATTACTCATCATGGATGGGTCTTGGATCCGAGCCGGCAACTGAAAAGGACAGATCCAGAGCTCAAGCTCCTCCCCTTCCCATAATCCCTTGCTAACCCACAACCCTCAGATCAAATTTGCTGGATAGAGATAAAAAGGGCAGTGTAGACTGCCTATAAAACTGAAAAACTCCTAAAGGGAGATATCCCTCTGTATCTTCCAAATCTCCAGAAAGAGGGGGAAGAAGGGTGGGAACATGATGAATAAGGCCACTGGATAGCACAGAATCCAAGTTATGTTTAAGTACTTAACTCTGATACCATCTGTGTCATTATTTATCATGGATGGTTCAGAGTCCCCAGCTACTCTGAACCCTGGGAGGCCTCAGGGAAGGATATGCAAGAGCACAGTGGAACCAAAAGAAGCCCTGTTCCTAGACACCTAATCCAACTTATAATGCATAACAAAGGCATGGGGATTAGAACAAGTAGCTGTGGTACAAATCTCATCCAAAGAAAGTTTTGCCAAGAAGGCAGAAAATGTGGCTACAGACCTAGTAGAGTCAGCTTTAACTGGTCCAGAAAGATCCAGGTGCCTGCTTTCGTAAATGTGGGAAATACAGCTGGCGATCCAACGTGAAATAAAGACCTTAGAAACTGCTTGACCTTTCCTGGCCTGAGCGAAGGCAACAAAGCTGATCTGACTTCCAAAATTCTTCTGTTCTCTTAAGATAAAAACGTAGCTGTTTATGGATGTCCAGGCAATGCAACATATATTCCCCTTTTTAGAAAAATTGGGGAAGAACCCAGGAAGCTGAATACATTGGTTAAAATTAGCCTCTGAGGCTACCTTAGGGACGAATGAAGGACTGGTACTGACAGACACCCTATCCTTGTGGAGCACCATGAAAGGGGGCTTAATGCTGTGAGCCAGCAACTCGGAAACCCTCCTGGCCGATGTAATGGCCACCAAGAAGGCAGTCTTCCAGGACAGGAATTTAAGTTGTTGCAGGCTCAAAGGGCTTCTGTGTCAAAGACTGCAACACTAGTGTGAGATCTCATGGGGGGAGCGATCCTTGATCGGAGGCCTGAGGAGAAAGATCTCTTTGAGGAAGGCCTTGCACAGCCTGGAAGAAAAGGTGGGACTTTGGTTCAAATGGAAGTTGGAGATGGCCGCCAACTGGAGTTTGATCATAGAGAAACTGGCCCCTTGCTGAAAAAAGAGGCCAAGAACAACAAAACGTCAGGAATAGGGACTGAAAAGGAATCTAGATTGTGTTTTTTAGCCCAGACAGAAAATCTCTTCCATTTACTGGAATACAACTTCTTGGTGGACGTTTTTTGAGAGGCCAGGGAACCATGCAGTTAGACGAAGAGACTGGAGATTGGGAAGCAGAAGCCCCCAAGGGTGGGAAATGAAATCCAGGGCAGGATCCAATATCCAGGGCAGATATTTCAGATGAGACCAAAGGAGGGACAACCATGCCTGACAAGGCCTAAAAGAGGCAATGAGGATGAGAGAAGTCTTCAGGCAGCAGGCTTCCTTAAGACTTTGGGAATGAGGGGAGTTGGGGGGTAAGTGTATAGAAGTCCCAATGGCCAATCATGTACCAGAGCATCCCTGGGTGACCCACCCCCCATTAGGGGGATCAGCACAAAGTAGTTGCTGCATTTGTGGTTGTGCCGGCAGGCAAAAAGATTGCAGCAAGTAAGACTGCAACGGTGGAATATCAGGCGTGCCACTGATGAATTCAGGGACCACTTCGTGAGGACTCAGGGTAGATCTGAGTTTGTCGGCTAACACGTTGGAACTGCTGGGAATGTGCATTGCAAGAAAAAAGTGCCTGGAAGACATTGCTCATTCCCACACTCTCATGGCCTCTCTGCACAGGGGATAAGACCTTGTTCCCCCCTTCTTGCTGATTTACCAGACCACCGCCATGTTGTCCATTTGAATTGCTATGATCCCAAGAGGGAGGCACTGCTGGAAGGCCTGCAACATTAGAAGGACTGCTCTCATCTCAAGGACGTTTATGTGCCATTTGGTCTCTATGGGGGACCCAGTGCCTTGAACTGTCCTTCCCCAAAAATGCCCCCCCCCACCCCAATAGGTAGGCATCTGTAGTCACTGTGGCCTTGGTTTGGGGAAGACAGAAGGGTCTGCCTAGCATGAGATCCTAAGCTTGGAGCCACCAAGCAAAGTGATGTCTGCACACCTAACAGATCCTGATGGTCATGGACATTAGGCGGAACTGAGCTGACCATTGCACCACCATGGTCCACTGCAGAACCTGCATGTGATATCTGGCGAGACGCACTAACTGGATAGCCACTGCCATCGAGCCTAGTGCCTGCAAGATCAAGTAGGCAGTGGGACGATCTTGATCTAGCAACTGATGGACCTGATCCCAAATGGTTTGAATTCTGCATAGGGGAAATGTTGCAGTCTCTGACACAGTGTCCAGAAGGACCCCAATAAACTCTAGGTTCTGACACTGGGAAAGATGGATTTGAGCAGGTGACCACGATGCCTAGATCCTGAGACACTCTGAGGGTATAATCAGTGGCCATAGCGAGTTGATGCCTCATGGGGCAGTGAGAAGCCAAGTGTCCAGGTACATGAAGACCTGGAAACTTTGCAGCCAGAGATGAGCTGCCACCACTGCCATGCACTAGGTAAGCATGCAGGGGGCTGTGGTGAGTCCAAAGGGTAGGGCTCTGAAGTGATGGTGGGTGGCGTCTAGCCGAATATGCAGGCATCTCCTGGAAATTCTGTTGATTTAGATATGATGGCACGCATCCGAGATCCACCGAGCACATCCAGATGTCCTAATGGCCTGAATAGTGACCATCTGGAACTTTTACTTCTTGACCGACAGGTTCAGTTCACTGAGGTCCAAAATAGAACACAGGTCCCCAGTCTTCTTGGGCACCAAAAAGAAGCGAGAGTAAGTTCTGAACCCTCTGTCCTGTTGGGACCTCCTGGATGGCTCTTTTTTTTGAAGAAGGTCTTGGACCTCGAGATGGGCCAACTTCCAACATCCGGGATAGAAATTTGAACTGAAGGGGGCTAAAAAAAGGGTATGAAGTAACCCCTGGAAATGATCTTTAACACCGACTGATCTGAGGTGATACTTGTCCAGGCTTGTGGGTGAAGGGAGAGATGTCCCTCCACTGCCTCCAGGACAGCTGGGCAGAGCTTCAGGAGAGTTGAGGGGGCTTCTCCGAGAAGGGTTCCAGATAGCCTTGGTTCTGTGGACCCCTCTGTCTCTTGGGTGGAGTCTACAGTCAAATCCCCTACCCTGGCCAGAAGAAGATGATTCCCGAGGAGCATCTTGGAAGGAAGAATGAGCTCTGTGGAACCAAAGTTTCTTACTACCACTCTGATTTTTGGAAAGGGATCATTGAGATGTAGAGAACTTTATCCCCACTGCAGACGGAGTCTGACCTGCAATGAGCAAGAAGGAAAACATCTCTTTAAAGGAGGGACAAAACAAAGTTGACCCGTCGAAAGGGGTATTAGTGAAGGACGCCTTAAAGGGTTCCGTAAACCCACAAAGGCAAAGCCAGGCATGCAGTCTAATGGCAATGACCATGCCCGCCACTAGAGTGGTGGCATTCGCCAAATTGGAGATCAACCTCATCGAAGCATTAGCCAGGGAAGTTAGTGGACAGCGTTAGAGAGAGACCTATTTAAGACTCTCCGGAGGCAGCAACTCAGAATGGGAAGTGGCGAGCTCCAATACCAAATCCCTTTGCAGCTGGGTGTGCTATGCAATTGGCTGCTCTCAGTCTGAATGTATCAGAGGCAAACACGAGCTTCCCAAAATGGTCAAATCACCAGAGACTTCCTGTTTGGAGGATAGACAGTGGAGCTCTGTTCAGTGAGCTCCTTTTTAGTAGCTGTGGCCACCACTATGGCATCAATGGGGATGCCCTTACTCAAAAGGTCTTATCCTTGTGGGGGACTTAGAAACTTGTCAGCCTTTTTATGGAATGGTTCCCACTGTGTCCCTCTCCTTCCACACCCTGTTGGCAATGAGCTGCATGGGACGAGCTTGTTGGCCAGAGGGAGACACAGGTAGAAGATGGACCCATCCTGAAGGCCTTCAAAAACACTGATTCCTTTGAAGATGGGGTGGGGGAAGACCATCCGCCTTTTTGCTTGAGGATTTCGAGGATGTCCCAAAAGGGCACTTACACAGACAGAAGTCTGGGGGACCTGTCTCCTTCCTCGAAATCCATGCCCTCGGTGAGGGACTCTCTCGGGGAGTCCAAGCGCCCCCCCTGTTGCATGTCCTCTTCCAAGGAGGCTCCTCCATGGTGGGCTCTGGGAAAGACTCAAAAGAGGCAGGGACCCCAAGGGGATAATGCCCATCTGAAGGCGCTCAAGGGAGGGCCAACCCTGAAAGGATGACGTGGTCTTGCTGTCTAATGTCAAGAGGGTCTGGAGAGGACCTAGAGGTAACTGCCCAGATGGAGAAGGTCTTCTCTACCACCCGGAAGGCTGGACTGGACGAAGCCCCCCCCTCCTCCCCCATGACTGCAGCCGGCCAAGAAGAATGGAGGGGTCCTGACAGCACCAACATCTCCAGAAGATATCGAACCGAGCTGTCCAGAGCAGAGGCCCTCAGAGGGAGGGAATGGTCTGAAAACTTCAAGCTCGACCCTAACACCAGGAGCCAGCATGGACCTTGCGGGGCTGAGGCGCAACCAGTTCAGACGGCAATGGATCAGAACCCGCCAGGGACCCTGATGGTGTGGGAAGGGAAGATATGCCAGACACCATTGGCCCATCACAGCGAATGTTCTGATCCTGGGGATCCATACCTAGATGGGTCGGACGAGGAGAGTAAAGTCCTGTTTCTGGATAGGATTCCCTTGGCAACTGAGCAGTTGATAAGCCCAACTCAATTTGGGCATTGAGAAAGCTACTATCATCCTATCCATGTCCGAGGGGAGCAAACTTCTGGAGAATTTAGAAGAAAGAGGAATGTCTCGACCTATATGAAAACCTGTAGTCTCAGGAGGAAGACCGACTTGTGTGCCTAGGATCCTAGCTCCTGGCCCTCGAAGCAGAAACATCAATAATGATCATATCCAATAAAACAGTTGGATCAGAGGACCTGGGTGGATCCAAAGGACCAGTTGGGCACCATAGATGGATCCAATGGGCGGGTTGGATCCGAAGACTGTGTAGAGTTGGAAAAGAAAGCCTCCAAGACTCCGAGGTCTCTGATCCGACAGAAGGAGCTGAGGTTCTCAGGGCAGAAGAGCCAGGATCCAAAGCCAAAGAGGCTTGGCTCAGATCTGGTGAACTGCGATCAGAGAACCTCGGCTTTTTAGAGGACGAATCCCTAGATCAAGAAGACTTCCTCTTGGGATCGGAGGGAGGCTTAGAAGGGGAACCGGAGACCAGAGGACCCCCCTTTGGCAAGCCCTTAAGCAGGAGCTTGTTCATGCATTCCAGGAGAGCCTTGGGGTTGAATCTGGCGCAAATCGCATTCAACCTCCAGGTGAGGCTCTCCCAGGCAATAAACACTCCTCATGTGAGTTGAGTGGCCATTTTCTGACTGCACAAGGAGCATCTTTTAAAGCCAGAAGGCTTTTCAGAAATCTCTCTCACACACCCACACAAAAACCTAAAACCTGCACTCTATACTGAAGGGGAAGGGTTAGAGAAGAGCAAAGAAATAACCTGCTTAAAGGGGTAGCATAGGGAGCTAAGAAACTACCCAAAGGACCGGAGGAAAAAAAGGGCAGGAACCCATGGGAGAGAACTTAAAAAAGCTACTGGGAGTGGAGGAAACCTAAATAGATCAAAACTAAAAGAAGACATGGGAAAAAGGACGAAAACCCCAGAGGAAAAAAAAAAAAAAAAAAGGAAAAAAATTCACTTACCTGTATAGAGGCTAGCCTGAGCTACCAATGCACATCCGAGCGAAATAGTGTTAAACAAGATCCAAGGGTTGTTGGTTAGCAAAGGATTACGGGAAGGGGAGGAGCTTGAGCTCTGGTTCTGTCCTTTCAGTTTCTGGCTCGGATCCAAGATCCATCAGTGATCAATAATGACACAAACAGAATCAGATCAATTGTTAAGCACCCTCCCAAGCATTGTCAAGATTTGGTCTCACACTTCAGTAGTGCTGAACTATGTTGTCTTTTAAATGAAACTGTAGCATAATCATGGTGTTCCATGCGCTACATAAATATTTACAACCACCACAACAAATGTAGAGCAATATGTAGTTACCAGCAATGCAACCACCTTGTTTCAGCATCATCTTATTCTTAATATCCTAAATTTGCATGTAGAATCACAACCTCAACACATCCTTCACCATTTCTTATTGCTTTAACAGTTATAAACATATAATGCAGGGGTTTTGTATGTCATAACAGAACATAAAGTAATATGCAGTTTAGAGACCAAGTTTCAGAGGTTGCAGTTCTCTAGTACAGGATATTTTAAGCATCACAATCCAGACCGCCAATATTTCACAACTGCTTAGGTTACAGCATCGTTTCCCCACAGAGTTCAATGAATTATGTTAATTACCAGAGTTCCTACTGAACAGGGCTTTAGGTAGTTTGCAGAGATTTTTATGAAAGACTGCTTTATGACCTATTTGCTGAACTAATTTATTTTTAGAAGGATTAGCTCATTTATTACAAGTTACTACTGATATGAACTTTATGCTAGGATGTGCTCATTTTATAGTCTAAATTATGATTTTACTTAATTTATTCAGTATGAATTTTTTGTCATTCTAATATTAACAATTTTTTTTCAAGGGGCTGTATTAATTGCCTTACTTTTCATTAGTTTCCACAGAATAAGACATTAAGTAGCTTGCACAGATTTTTATGATCATAGCACCTCATGAATGGTTTTCTACTGCCATCTAAGTTTTTTTTTAATGGTGTCAGTACATTCTTAAATGCATTTTAATAAGGGTTATGTTGGGATTTCTTAATGTTGAAGTTACATGAAGTTATATTAGAATAAGAACAGTTATGCCAGTAATGTCATTTCAGATGCTATGAATTATATTAATTCAAGAGGATTGATTTAGGTAGCCATTTTTTTAAGTGTAGCTTACGGTTTACAATAGTTTTATATAATACTAGCTGAAAACTAAAAATATGCGGCCACTTTAGAGGACTTTTAGTGACGAGCCAAGGACTGAGGAAAAACTACTGACACTGTGGGAACAAAACGAAGTGCCAAAAAGAATAAAGTATGACGTGCTAAGAATGCAAGAACCATAGGTAAATATCTATGTATCGTACCAAACATAGAAAATTATGTTTGGTCTCCCATCAAAACAATCTTAAGAGTCTGAGCAATGTATACAAAAAAGTTCACCTTGACAGTGACGCTCAAGAACTGAATTGTGGCATCCATGTCGAGGAAGTACAGCTGTCTAAGTAAACTTAACACAACAGCAGATATCTGAATGATCACTGCTGCAGCAGCCTTCACTATACGAGTTACATCCTGCTAAGGATATAGCTGGCCAGGTTCCAAACTGTCAGGGCACCTTTCACACACCTAAACTACTAGTCAAGCTCAAGTAGTGCTGAATAAAAAGTGTAGTTTGGGCAGCAAGCCCTTCAGAGCTTTCATAGCAACTGAGAGGAGGAGGAGGCTACAGCAAAGAAAATATCAATGCTATGAAAATAAACATGAAGCGCCTCATCCTGGCAACAAAATATACAAAAATAGTTGGGGGGGGGGGTGGAAGGAGGAAGTGGCTACTCAGCAGTGATAATTTAAACATAATAATGTTTTGGCAGGTTTACTTACACAACTGCACTATGTTCATCACTGCTGCAGTAGCCTTGGCTATATGGGTAGACTACCACAGTTTATACTAACTGGGTGGATGAAAGAAGGTGGTCCAGGAGACCCTGAAGAATGCTCCCAGCAAAGCTTGTCCTAGAATTGACTGAATCTGGTTTGTAGTGCTTTGTAAAGGTATGTACGAAGGAACAAGTTGTTGCTTTTAGAATCCACCTCTTTCCAAAAAGCCACAGATAAAGCCAAAGCCCTGACAGAATGAGCCTTGAACCTGCTGGAACTGCCTTGTGGTGGTGGGTATAATAAAGGTAACAGTATGAGACAACCATCTGGAAATTGTCCGTTTTTACACATTGTTCTTTCATTTTACTTGCACAACAACTGATCACAGGTTCCTGAACATTTTAGCTCTGTCAACATATCAGTGTTGTCTGTGGACATCCAAGGTATGAAGTATCCTTTCTGCCTTGTTTTAGGTCCTGAAAGAAAATAGACAGTTTCGCTCAAAGTAAACTGAGATACCACTTTAGGCATTAATGAACAATTAGTTCTTTAAGAAACCTTATATTCCTAGGGAATGAGAAGATTTATCCACCATAGGAGCTTGCAACTCAGATGATCTTCTTACAGAAATTAGAGCAATAAGCAAGACTGCTTTCCGTGTTGAGAACCTCATGCCCAATGAGATGGCTCAAATAGAGCCACACTTAATTCTTCCAGAACAAAATTCAGATCCCATTCTCAAGGAGGAGCTACCAATTCTCTAGGAGGCTTAAATGTAATACCAGTTTCAAAAAAATGTTCACATATGAATGCAATGAAATGCATGGGCAGACATTATGAAACAGCTGACGTGTACCTTGCGTAAGATAGGTCAAAAGATAACTCTCACAAATATTGCAGAACCAGGGAAACACTAGCCTTAAAAGGGTGCTGGCTCCAGTCTTAAAACCAACTAGAAAATCTTTTCCATTTGCTAATATAGGACTTCCTAGTATAATGTTTTCTTGTCTCCTTTAACATCTGTTGCACTTCCTCAGAATACAGGTTACTAAAAAACAGTCTTCATCCAAGGAATTTGGTTGTAGTTGTTTGGAGTTGGGATGCACTCCCTGCCTCCTTGTTTGAGTAGTTCTAAGGAAGCAATTGGTAATTGCCCTTGGTCATTTCCAAATGATGGGAGAACCACTGTGGCCTGGGCCAGAAGGGAGTCACCACAATGATCTTTGGAGAGTCCTTCAGAAAAAGATACAGGAACATTCCAGTTCAAGGAAAAGAAAAGTCACCTACTTTTCCAGGCCTTCTTGCAGAGAGTACAGGAGTAGAATATTTCAAACTGATTGTCAAGAACTTTTTGCCTCAAGTTTCATCTCAGATGATCCCCACTTTAGCTGGATCAATTCTTGAAGATCCCTTTATGCAGTTTCCATTCGTGAAGGTCAGTCCTGGTCCTAATCAGCTTGTTGCCACAATATTTTTTACTGATGCACTGTAAGATGCCTACAGAGTTAGACTGTACTGAAAAGCTATTTCCCAGGCTACCATGACTAATCTGCTTAGAAAGTACAATCTGGTCCCCACTACACCCAGTTTGTTTATGCACTACATCACTCTGGTATTGTTTGTAGCTACTTGTAACAGTCCTGGGGGCCACAGATGATGGAGAGACTTAAGAGTATTAATTACTGCCAACACTGTTTTCAGATGTTAGAGTTTGGGCCCATTTTTTTTGTTCCAATGACCTTGTATTTACTGACATTTGATTGCCGGGAAAGTCAGACTGGGTAGAAACTCATTTGCAGAAGAGGCCCAAGGAGAAAATATCCAAATTATTACAAAATATTTTAATGACAATAATTTTACAATCTTCAAAAATAAAACACGAATGTCTGCAGTTTAAATAATTATAACAAACATATCATAAAAACATGAAGAATCAATATAAGGTATAAAAAATCATTTAATATTTAAAGAAATTTTAGACAACTTGCAGAGAAATTAAAGGTAAGTTAGTCTAACACAAATGGGAATTGCAACATGAAGTGAGGGAAAAACAGGCTTATGGTATATTTAGAGGGAAAGTCAGAACACAATACACAGCAGGAGACTAAGGCTGTACAAGGAATGAAATGATACTTGCTCAGAACCAGGATAAACTATATCCTAAATGTGAACAAGAACAGAGCCATATTTTAGCTAGGAAGTCTTTCGGAGTGGTTTTGAAAGAAAGGAGGGAGGGTATAGACCTGATAGATAAAAGTAAGGCGGTTCCAGGCCTTAGCAACCTTGTACCAATACTGAACACCCAGCAGACTTGCTAGGTTTGTAAACAGATAGGAGTTTTTGGTTAATGGGATCACAATGACTGACTGGGAACATAGATGTGTAGAATGTTTTTAGTGCTGGACAGGCAGATTGATGCTGGATAATTTTATAGGTGGTAAGAAGTTGTGTGCATGTTAGTCGATGGGGCAGTTCTAACCAATTTAGGCTTTTCAGTGATATATAGTGGTGGGTTCTGGAAGGGGTATGTGCGGGAAATTTAGCAACTTTGTTACAGCATTGTTCAAGTTTTAAATTTTTGGAGAGTGCAGTTGCGTCGGCAAGAAAGCTTTTGTCTCTGTAAAGCATCCCTAATTTTTGCTGAGTTTTTCTTATGTAATGTTGTATATGCAGATCAAATACAAGATCATCATTCACTATCACCTATAATAGTTTTGCTATGAGAAGAGACTTCTTCAATGATTGTAACAACAGAGAGGACTATAAATTGTTTTTTTTTTTTCATAACGGGGATTTGGGAGAAAAATGTAGTAGTTTTTTGTTTTAGTTTTTGGTTGAGCATGAGTTGTGAATTACAATGTCATGTTTCAGTGGCTGTTAAAGCTTCCCACGTAATTTTTTGGAGGTGTACCATGTTGTCAGATGTGCAAATTAGAGTGGAATCATCTCTGTATTGTATTAGGGTGGCCTGTTGTGTGAAGTATAGAGGGTGTTGGTGAAAATTTTAAGGAGAGCATGTGGAGTGCCATTTTACAAACGGATACCTAATAGACTGGTAGCTTTTGAACCACAGAAGGGTGGGCTGAGAGAGACCTAGTGAGGACATTTGAAGAAATTTGCTGTGACAAACTGTGTTGAAAGTCTAGAAATGAGGAAGAAACTAGTTTGCCATTACCTCTAGCTTCTGTTTCAGTATCTATATAGATTAGAAGGGCAGTGCTAGCACTATAGGAAAGATGGAAGCCGTGATGTGTAGGGTACAGGAGTCCTTCCTGCAGGAAACAGTCTAGCAATTGTTTTTGAATACATTTTTCAAGTACTTTGGCAAGGGGATCATAAGACTGTTATAGGTCTAAAGTCATTAATGTCTGTTGAAATTTCTCCTTTGTGTAGAGTGATAATGTGTGACGTTTTCTGAAGAGAGGAACTGTGGGATTCATGGACTGACCTATTTATATGGATTGAGACAGTATAGACAAGGCTATTGGCTGCTATTTTTAGGTACTCTCGCTTGGAAGGTCATCAGCTGAAGAAGAGCGCAGTTTACGTTTAAGACTAGTTATGTGGGCACAGGTTTGAAGGTGAAAGTGGATGTGATGATATTTGGCTGTTGGGTAGGTTTGAGATTAGATATTGAGGAATCCTTAGTTAAAGATGCTATATCACCTATATATTAAGTGTTGGACTGTACTGCAGTTTCAAGTGGTAAGTTACTGTGAAAGGAGTTTGGGTTGAATTTTTGGCCAGGATGTAAAATTTCTTTAATGGATGCCCAAAATTTTTTACTGTTGTGTTTAGCTTTATTCTGAAAGTTATTATAGCATATTTTTTTTTCTCTTCATTTATTTGCTTTTTAAGCACAACTGCGAAGCATTCTAAAGTTTAAGATACTGAGGTGCTTTATATTTTTGCCATTCTTTCCATGCTTTTTCTCTGTCTTGCATTAGCATTCGACACTTTTTGGACAGTCAAATTGCATTACTTGTATTCAGTGTCTTCCTTCTAGGGGGTGCAAGACTATATAGGACACTTAGAAAAGTTGCATTGAATTCAATTACAGCATCGTCTAAGAGGAGGATTTTTAGGACGTTCCAGTTACTAGAAGATAGTATAGCAATGAACATTTCTGGGTTAAACTTGGAAAGGTTACGTGTTGTTTTATAGGTTTACTATCAAAATTTCGAACCGTACTCCGTCGACTGTACTATCGTCAAACACGGAAGTTCGAAAACGGCAATATCAATGTCAAAAAAACAATCTAGGAACGGGTTTTAACATAGGTCGAGGTAGGTGTTCAGTATTATTCAGAACTACAAACATTTCCCCTACCTCGACCCATGTTAAAACCCATTCCTAGATTGTAAAAAAAAACAATCTAGGAATGGGTTTTAACATGGGTCGAGGTAGGGGAAATGTTTGTAGTTCAGAATAATACTGAACACCTACCTCGACCCATGTTAAAACCCGTTCCTAGATTGTTTTTTTGACATCAATATTACCGTTTTGAACTTCCGTGTTCGACAATAGTACAGTTCGAAATTTTGACAGTAAACCGTTTTATAAACATGCTGTTTTACTGGATGTGCAAGATGACTAGTTGTGTAGATTGGGAGATGATCACTGAGAGAGAGTCTGACTTGGTACCCCTGATGGAGTACTTGCTAAGGTCGGATATTAGAATGTAGTCCAATAGAAAATTTGATAACCCCACACACTACAGCAAGGCATTAATTAGTTGTGTGAATCCATACAAGTTCACGTTATATGTAGAGAAGTTAGAGTTTATGTCCAACTAATTGATATTGACATCACCTATTAATATTTATTTTTGTGGAAATGTTAAGGGTATCCAATGCAGGATATCTTCCAGTATAGCTGCATTGTTGCCGGGGGAAGGAGGGGGGGGGGGGATTATAAAGGACAGTAATACATATTTGTTAATAATTGTTTACTACTTCTTTGCAGACATGGCTCCTGAGTCTAAAGGTGTCTGTTGTTATAGACAGTGCCGAAAATGGAAGATCTACATTCAGATAAACTGGTCTCTCCATCAAAGAAGTTCCTTCTCAAAAATCCAAACCGGAATCTGTATGGATCTATATTAGAACATCGAAGTTTCAGAACTTCGAATGTTCTAATATCAAACCTTATTCAATGAAAGTTGAAAATATCAAAGCAACTGAAAACTGATTTTTTTTCCCTAGGGAAAGAATTTGGTTGTCCGTTTCTGTGGCTTAGGTATTTTCAGTGCTGTGGTGGAAAGTTACGGGTCAGGTTCAGGTAAGTGTGCGATTGAGTGCGGGATAGAGTAGTTAGGGTTAGGGTGCAGGTTAGGTATGTGCGCGATTGTGTGGACGTGAGGGTTAGGGCGGGTTAGGTTTATTAGTGCGTGGGTCTGGTAAGTGTGCGATTGTGTGGACGTGAGCGTTAGGGCGGGGTAGGTGAGTTAGGGCATGGGTGAGGTGACTGTGCGATAGTGACGGACCTTAGGGTTAGAGTTTGGGTTAAGGTAAATGGATAGTTAGTGGTGTGTGTATAGTTTAGTGTAGGGTTAGGTGTAAGATTTTAGGTGTGTGTGTGTGGATTGCTGTTTGTTTGGTGTGCTTGTATTGTGTGTATATGTTTTGGAACAGCAAATTTTTTTCCCTAGGAATTTGCTGCTCTGTATGTCCGATGTTTTCAGCTTTCGCTGAATAGGGTTCGATATTAGAACATTTGAAGTTCTGAAACCTCGATGTTCTAATATAGATCCATCTGTATTGTAAGGGGATGTTGATGAAGGGACTATACTAAATTCAGGTATCCGTAATTTTTTTCCCCATGTGGAGTCTTACTAGAGGAATCATTAGAAAGTACAGATGTGCAAGTAAACTTACCATGACAGTAAATGCTTGAATGATCACTGTTGTATTAGCCCACGCTATATGGATTATATCCTGCAAGAATATAACAGATGGCCAGCTTCCAAAGTTTCAGGGCACCTTCTACCCACCAAAACAGTCAGCTGGAGCTGAGTTGACTAAAAATAGACAGATTTGTGCACAAAGCTCTTCACAACTTTCATACAAACAGAAAGAAGGCGGCTGAGCCTACAATGCTAGGAACAAAAAAAACAACACTCCACACCATGGCAGCAAAAACAACACACCAAGAAACAAGGTGGGTGGAGTAAGGGAGAGGCTGCTTCAGCAGTGAACATTTGAACATTTACTATTATGGCGTGTTTACTTACACAACTCTGCTATATTCTTCATACAGGTTACTGCTGCAGTAGACTAAACTACATGGGTAGATTACCAGAGCTTACAAATTTTGGAAGCTGGAAGAAGAGTCCAGGAGCCCCTGGAAAATGGTTCTATCAAAGCCTGATCTAGACCTAAAGAAGAAATCAAGCTTATAATGCTAAACTATGTACACAGGACCAAGTTACTTACTGCTTCTAGAATACCTCTAGAATCCAACCCTTTCCAAAAACCCATACATTATGCCAATGCCCTCATACCATGGGGCCTTTAGCCTGCTGGAACAGTTTTAATGTGGTAAACATAAAAGAATATAATAGCCTTAGACAACCATCTGGAAAATAGCCTGCTTTGAAACGGGATGTCCCCTCCTAACTTCACAAGAAATTAAACATTATTAAGAAGATCTGTGGACATCAAAAAGGCAAAGAATATCCTTTTTCCTTCATTTTAGGTTCTGAAAGGAGGCAAACAGCTCTACTTGAGGAATTCCCCACTGATGAATACCATTTTGGAAAACCGCTCCGACCTAGTTTCCACTTGTGAGGGTCTGCCCTGGTCCTGCTCATCTGTCACACAATTTTGCACTGACAGAATGTAGCATGCCATTACAGCAAGACTGTAATGTAAAGCTATATCTCATGCTAACACTACTAGTCTGCAAGGGGAGGATACAACCTGGTTTCTCCTTGCTTGCTGATGTGCCACCTGACTGTGGTATTGTCTATAACCACTTGAAGAGGTTCTGGGGACAAAAATTATTCAGGAGTGGAGTGCCTTGATCAGCACAAGCATCTCCTTGACATTTATACAGTTGTGTCAGTCCTTGGTTTCCCATAACCTCTCTACTTTTATCCCTCCTGAAACTGCTCCACAAGCAAAGTCTGAATCATCAGTAGTAACAGAGTACTTTTGAGCAAGTAAGAAGGTTAGACCTAGATTTAAGGACAACTGTTGTCTCCATCAAATTATTTTTCTTCTGACAAACCCCAGCACTGGGATTTGACAATATAAAGGGTGTTGGTAATAGGACCAAAGAGATTTCAGATACAACAGTATCCTTCTCATGTATAGTCTTGCAAGGTATCGTCAGAACCACAAATGCCATGAGATCCAAAGTCTAAGTGGAAAACCTTAGAAACAGATCAATATAGATCTATTTTTTTTCGTGAGGAAGAAAAGCTCTTTGATTTAAGGTGTCTAGATGACATCCCAGGAACATAAATCCTGGGTGATGGAATCAAGACGGACTTTACAATGTTCTCTTGGAATTCCAGCTACTGTATAAGAGATATCTCACCCAAGACGGAGATTCCTGACAATTGATAAAGACTCTGCATAAAGCAAGTCATTTAAATATGGAAAATATGGATACCATGTAACCTGCAATGACTGGAGTCAGACACTGTGAACACTGGGTGAAGTGGATATTCCAAACGGTAATACAGGGAACTGATAATGTGATCCAGACGCACACAACTTTAAAAAATGTATAGTCTGGATGAATAGGAATGTGATAAGCATCTTTTACTTCTACTGTAGGCAACAGATTGTGAAGTGACATAATTTTGAATTTAGGCACTATGGTTTAGTAAAGAAAAGACCCAGAATTGCCTAAATGTGAAAATATAACCACAAGGATTTTCTTACTTTAGCACTAGGAACATTCTTGAATATAAACCCTTCCCCACCTGGGAGGGAGGAACTGGTTCTATCAGTCTTTGGAACAGCACATGATAAAGAACCGGTAGAAATTGTTAAGAGTCTGATATGGAGAATGATGAATGATCCCCTAGAAAGGAGGAATTTCCTTCTACTGCCATCCGTAACCTTGAATGCTTTTCAGAAACCATCTGTCTGATACTATCTGTTGCCCAAGAGAAAAATGGAGAGACAGACTTTCTACAAGGAAAAAGGAGCCAGAGTGGGAGGAGATCACAAGATTTCTTGAACAGTCAGACTTGTTTGACTGTCCTTAGTTTTGCAAGGTTTGAGAATTCTTTTTGGACCCCCTTGCCATATATACCTGTATTTTGTTGAGACCGCTTATTCCGCTTTTTGCAGAAACTGGATGAGGAGATAGAAAATTCCTTGGAAAACTGGAAAAGGAGGGCTGAAAGGGATTCCTAGATCAGCTTGCCCATTTCATCACATTTTGATCACCTCTGCAGTACGGGGGGGGGGCAAACACAACCTCTATCCAAGGGTGAATTTAAAACCTCATACTTATCACCATCTGGTAGGTTCTGAGAATGCAGCTGTGCAAACATCCACCAAACAATACCAGTGGCAATAGCCCTGGGAGTATCAGAGTCATAAACACAGTGTAAACCATGAGTAGTAACCTGTGCAATAGAAGAAACCAAGTTAAAACATTTTTCGCCCAAGAAGAAGCTGCAGATAAAACAATCATACTTTCATAATTAGGTCACAACCAACATATGAGCCTGACAATTCAAAATTCAATCAATCAAAAGTGCAGAAGTATACACTTTTCCCCCCAAACCTATCACCAATTTTCCCATCTTTAAAACAGAACGATTAGGATTCGAATAGACTACATGCTTAGCAGCAGTGGGATCAACTAGAGCTATAGCTGCTGAGTCAGGTTTGGGATTGATGTATAAAAATTTAAAAGACTGAGAAACTTTATAAATTCATCTGCCTTTTTAGGGACATTTGGCCAATTATCAGGAAAAGTGCAGGCAGTAACAACTCCGTGTTCGCCCATTCAAAACACTGGCACATTCTAGCAATAATCCCAGAAAGAGAAATCCCCAAGGGAAAATCAGAAAAGTACAGTTTTGTACCTACCATAAATGTAGATGTTGAGTGTTCACACTGCTGCAGTCATTATACTTGGGTTATCCTGCCGTCAGGTGGTCCCGCAGTCGGCCAGAGGTCCAAAGTGTTGGTCCGGCATCCATTGCTGTCGCTTCTTCCCCAACGTCAGTGTGCCAGGGGTATATAAGATGCATCTGACGCCATTTTCTTCAGTTTTTCTTGTCCCAGATGTCAGGTGCCCCCAAGTAGGTAGGCAATACATATTGCTAATAAAACATATATATAAAATAAAAACAATACCTTCAGTTACAAGCAAATACACCCCAAAAGGTTGTATAGGATAGAAAGGTATAGATAAGTCCAGCTAGGACAGAGGGGATGGAGGGAGGGTAACCTGGACTGCAGCAGTGTGAACACTTGAACATCTACATTTATGGTAGGTACAAAACTGTACTATGTTCATCATGTTACACTGCTGCAGTCATTACACTTGGGTAGAATCCCAAAGCTGAGGTTGGGTGGCTGGTCTATAAAGAGTTAGGATTGGCTATGAGGCCCTGCAGAACTGCAGTGGCAAATCCTGCTCTGGATTTAGAGTAAAGAGGCAAGTGGTAATGCCTGGTAAAGGTGTGCACTGAACTCCAAGTTGCAGCCTCCAAAATTTCCTTGGTGGGTACTCCTCTGAGAAAGGCTGTTGAAGTGGCTGTTGCTCTGGTAGAATGTGGCCTAATGTTATTAGGGACAGATTTTCCATGCTGTGTGTAGCAGTAACGAATACAGTGTCCTATCCATTTGGAGATAGTCTGCTTTGAGATAGCCTTGCCCTGTGATCCTGCAGCATATGCTACAAACAGTTGCTCAGTTTTCCTGAAAGCTTTTGTTTTGTCCAAATAGAAATGTAGCTGCCTGTGTATGTCCAAAGAGTGCAGAAGTTTCTCCCCTTTATTCTGGGGGTTTGGATAAAAAGTTGGCAAATGGATGGTTTGGTCAAGAGCCACACTAGATACCACCTTTGGCATAAAGGGAGGGTTTGTCCTTAAAGAAACCCTGTCCTAATGAAAAATTATAAAAGGTCAAAGTCCAACAAGTGAACCAACAGGAAATCCAACAGTGCAAAACCAAACACCCAACTCCACGGCTGTGTAACACGAAAAGTTTATTCCAACATACAGGATACAAAGGATTGAGCGCTTTCGTCTCCCACCTGGAGACCTCTTCAGAATCAGTTTAGTCAAAAAATCCTTCAGTTTATATACTTCTATACTAACAAGATTAGTAATTATTCAATTAAAATACAATTAAATAATTCACTTAAAATGATGACTAGCCTTATATATGGTGAACCCATTGCAGACTAAAAAACAACAGGAACCATAGACCAAAACTAATTCTTGTTACAGCTCTTAAAAAACATTCATATGCATACAAACCCATGTAAAAAATACATATATAATATACATATATTCATTATATTATCATCCTTTTGTGTAATACCACAAATCAGCTAGCAAAACTGAATAAAATATTAGAATCAATGTTTAAAATACATAAATAGAAATAAAATACAAAAGTATGTATATGTGTAAATAAATCTGTGTGAATAAATAAGTATTAATCATAAAAATGGTATTGACCGTAATAATAATAATAAATATATACACATGTATAAAATGTATTAATCAATTTGACTCTTGAAATAATAAAAGTTATTAAAAATGTATGTGTGTGTATGTATGTACATACATGTATACTGAAGTTAATAGTATGTGATATACAGTTTAAAATAAAATTATATATTCGAAAATATGTATTCAACCAGTATATTCAAAGAATATATATTCAAAAAATAATAATAATATATTTATTCCTTTGATATGGGAATAACATGATGTAGTACAATAAAAAACTAAAATAACTCAAAACTATGAATGACAACCATACCAAATAAGCAGTTGTTGTATAGAGAACAACATCTATCCTTTCTTAAAAAATACATTTATGTATGTTTCTTGGGATCAGATGCCAACAATTTTAATGCTGGAGTAATGGATATACAATCGTTCATCCCTTTACCGTTACAGGCATCTAATCTAAGTTGCCATATCATTTCCCTGTATAGTAATTTTGTTGCCCAGTCACCACCTCTATCAGGACACTCTATTATTTCCAAGGCCCAAAATTTAAAATTAGCATTACTGCATATAATGGTATGCCTGTAAAGTGCATTGTTCACATTTTTGCGATTAATGTCTCATGTGTTCATATATTCTTCTACGTAGGTGTCTTTCTGTTTTTCCTACGAAAGAGAATTTTTCAAATTCATATCTACATTTTGAAAGTGATCACCCCCTTATACTAAAAAAGAACATAGTAAGGGGGCAAATGATTAGAGCCTCTAGAATGATTAGCAAAGAAGAGGAGTTTTTGAAAGAGATGACTACATTGAACAACATGTTCTTGCAAAGGGGATATCCAAGTGACTTAATTGAAGAAGCTAAACAATGGGTTACAACACATAGGAACTCCAGATATGCCCCATTGTTGAGTGGAAGTATACACTACAATAATACATTTATAAATAATGTGAACGATACGAATATTCAGGAATTAAGAGATCAGAAGGTAAACATTAATACCCCATATTTAACCTTAACATACCATAACAATATAGATTGGTTGAGAAAAAGTATCAATAGTGTATGGGAAATGTTTAAATCCATGCCCACTAGGGTGGATGTTTTCAAGAATAAGCTTACTTACAGTTATAGGAGAAACAACAACCTAAAAAATATATTAGAGAAGGGAAAGGAAGGACCAGATGTTGATAGGTTCACCGTGATTAGCAACAAGAGAGGGACTTTTAGGTGTAATAGATGCCCCCAATGACCCTTTATAGCTGGAGAAAAGTCCATTTATTTGCCCAGTCTACGTATTACACTTAAAGCTAGAAGATATAGTAGCTGCTACTCCAAAGGCATGGTTTATTTAGCATATTGCACATTCTGTTGGTGCTTCTACGTAGGAAAAACAGAAAGACACCTACGTAGAAGAATATATGAACACATGAGACATTAATCGCAAAAATGTGAACAATGCACTTTACAGGCATACCATTATATGCAGTAATGCTAATTTTAAATTTTGGGCCTTGGAAATAATAGTGTGTCCTGATAGAGGTGGTGACTGGGCAACAAAATTACTATACAGGGAAATATGGCAACTTAGATTAGATGCCTGTAACAGTAAAGGGATGAACGATTGTATATCCATTACTCCAGCATTAAAATTGTTGGCATCTGATCCCAAGAAACATACATAAATGTATTTTTTAAGAAAGGATAGATGTTGTTCTCTATACAACAACTGCTTATTTGGTATGGTTGTCATTCATAGTTTTGAGTTATTTTAGTTTTTTATTGTACTACATCATGTTATTCCCATATCAAAGGAATAAATATATTATTATTATTTTTTGAATATATATTCTTTGAATATACTGGTTGAATACATATTTTCGAATATATAATTTTATTTTAAACTGTATATCACATACTATTAACTTCAGTATACATGTATGTACATACATACACACACATACATTTTTAATAACTTTTATTATTTCAAGAGTCAAATTGATTAATACATTTTATACATGTGTATATATTTATTATTATTATTACGGTCAATACCATTTTTATGATTAATACTTATTTATTCACACAGATTTATTTACACATATACATACTTTTGTATTTTATTTTTATTTATGTATTTTAAACATTGATTCTAATATTTTATTCAGTTTTGCTAGCTGATTTGTGGTATTACACAAAAGGATGATAATAATATAATGAATATATGTATATTATATATGTATTTTTTACATGGGTTTGTATGCATATGA
Source organism: Protopterus annectens (assembly GCF_019279795.1). NCBI lineage: Eukaryota > Metazoa > Chordata > Ceratodontiformes > Protopteridae > Protopterus > Protopterus annectens. The sequence continues at coordinate 762,447,376 of NC_056725.1, read as the reverse complement.
ATGTTTTTTAAGAGCTGTAACAAGAATTAGTTTTGGTCTATGGTTCCTGTTGTTTTTTAGTCTGCAATGGGTTCACCATATACAAGGCTAGTCATCATTTTAAGTTAATTATTTAATTGTATTTTAATTGAATAATTACTAATCTTGTTAGTATAGAAGTATATAAACTGAAGGATTTTTTGACTAAACTGATTCTGAAGAGGTCTCCAGGTGGGAGACGAAAGCGCTCAATCCTTTGTATCCTGTATGTTGGAATAAACTTTTCGTGTTACACAGCCGTGGAGTTGGGTGTTTGGTTTTGCACTGTTGGATTTCCTGTTGGTTCACTTGTTGGACTTTGATGTTTGTCTGCTGCTTTGAAGGTTCTTAAATTATAAAAGGTTCCACTGCCATTAATGCCTGTAGCTCTGAGACTCTTCGTGCTGAAGTTACTGCCAGGAGCATAGCTGTTTTCCATGATAAAAATTTTAGATCGGCTGTATTGGCTGGCTCAAAAGGTGGCAGGGTCAGTTTTTCCAAAACAAAATTGAGGTCCCAAGTTGGTGTTGGTGCTCTCCGGGGTGGTCTTATGTTTTTAGCCCCTCTGAGGTACTGCTTTAGCAAGGGATGAGAGAATAGAGGAGGATCCGTGTTGTAATGTGCTGAAATGGGAGAATTGTGGATCTTAATTGATGAGAAGGATAGGCCTTTGTCCAGCATCTCAGTTAAGTATTGTAAAATCTGAGGAATGTTTGGGACAAGAGGGTCAAGGCTTTGAGCCTGGTTCCAGGCACAGAATCTCTTCCATTTTTCTGAGTAAGATTTCCTGGTGCTATGCCTCCTGGTCTCCAAAATGACATCCATAACCGCTTTAGAGAGAGGTGTTGCCTGTTTGACTAATGAATCTGCCATGCAGCCAGGTTTAGGGTTTTGAGCTGACCATGCAGGATCTGATTGTTTTGTTGAGTCAGGAGGTGTGAAATTTGAGGCAAAATCCATGGTGGGCCTTGAGCTAAGTTCTTTAAGATTGGGTACCAGTGCTGGCGTTGCCAGTCTGTAGCAATCAGGATCATCTGTGTTTTTTCTTGTCTGGCTTTTAGGAGTACCTTTGAAAGGAGAGGCAGTGGTGGGAAGGCATAAACTTTTAGGCTTTTCCAGCTGAATGAGAGAGCATCCACTTTCCATGCTTGTGTGTGATAAGTCCTTGTGCAGAATTTTTGTAGTTGGCAATTCAGTGGGGAGGCAAAAAGATCTATGTCTGGGCATCCCCATTTTTGTGTTACCATGCTGAAGATTTGTGGATTCAATTTCCATTCGTGAGGGTCCATGATATTTCTGCTTAGATGGTCTGCCAGAGTATTTTTCGTTCCTGGCAGGAATTGTGCTTGCAGATGACCTTGATAAGTTAGAGCTGTGTTCCACAAGGTCATGGCTTGCCTGCATAGGGGATAATAATGAGTGCCCCCGTGCTTGTTTATGTACCACATTACTGTGGTGTTGTCCGTCTTTAATAATAAATGTCCTGAATGCAGAAGGTCCTTGAAAGCTGTTAGGGCATTTTGAACAGCCAACATCTCTTTTTGACTTGATGTGAAGATGCATTTGGTCTGTGATCCACTTGCCCTGAATACATTTTCCTGCCATGTGTGCTCCCCAGGCATAGTCTGAAGCATCTGTTAGTGTCTGCCTGGCTTTGGGTATTGTGAAAGGCTGACCCTTGTTGAGGTGACATGCCTGTGCCCACCATCGAAACTCCTGTTGTAGGCAGGGAATTATTGTTATTACTGCTTCTAAACTGTGAGAGTGCTGAGTCCAATCACTTTTTAGGTACCATTGTAATTTCCTCATATGCAGTCTGGCATATGGAATTAGTAGTATGCAGGATGCCAAGAATCACAGGGCCTGCAGAATTTTTCTTGCAGGGAGATGGGACTTTTTTGCCAGTAGTTGAAAATATTGAGTCAGTTGTTTGCTTGTCTGGCGTGAGATGAGCCATCTGGGCCGTTGTATTTAAGCTGGCACCCAGGAATATTATCTGTTGTGAGGGCACTAGTTTCGACTTCTTTTTGTTTACTGTGTACCCTAGAGAAATTAGCAACCTTTTTACAAACGCCAGATGCTTTAGAGGAATGTCCTTTGTCTCTGCTTGAATGAGGCAGTCGTCCAGGTATGGATATATTTGAATTCCTTTTTGTATGCAAAATGCAATTACTGGTGCCAGGCACTTTGTACAGACCCTGGGCGCAGTAGATAAGCTAAAGGGCAGTGCAGAGAATTGGTAGTGCATTGTACCAGCTTTGAATCTGAGGTATCTTCTGCAATTTTGTCTGATAGGGACATGGAGGTATGCCTCTTTGTGGTCCAGAGTAACAAGCCAAGCCTTCTTGCCCAGCATGGGAAGAAGCTGCTGTAGTGTCAACATTTTGAATTTCGGAACATCCAGGTAAGTATCCAGGTAAGACTGATGCATGGTGTCAAAACCATGGTCTCAAGCTAAATGCAAAAAAATGCGTAGTAATCCCCTTTGGAAAAAACAGAGTATCCGCAAACTACAACATAGGAGGTAATCCCCTGAAATCTGAAGAAGAAATAAGGGATCTAGGGACCCAAGTAGATAGCCAGCTTTCCTTTGATAACCATGTTGCCAAAGTGGTTAGAAAATTCTTCTATGTGACCCATCTAATCATGAAAGGGTTCGCATCTAGATCTAAGGATGTAATGGTGCCCCCTCTACTCTTCCCTCATCAGACTCATTATTGAGTACAATGCACCAATTGGAATGTACCTGGCTAGACATCTCCAGCAGCTAGATAGACCACAGAGGTACCTAACCAAGAGGATTACTGGCCTCAAACAGTTGCCCTATGCAGCACGATTGAAAAAGCTAAGACTGTTCTCTGTTGCATACTGCTTTCTCAGAGGCGATCTTTGTCTAAAGTACAGAGCCATGTCCAACCCAGAATTGCTGAACATGCTCCATCTTAGCAAAACCAAATCTATTCGAGCTACACGCTCTAGGGATATAAACCTCAACACAACAATGAATAGAACATACTGGAGGGACAGATTCCGTTCGCAGAGACTTCCCTTACTATGGAACAGGGTCCCGATCTACATAAGACAGAGCCTCTCACTTTCACTCTTCAAGAGGAACCTTGATGAGTGGATGGGTAACAAAGTTCACACCGGGGATCACACCAACAGCACTACTAGATAGGGGCCAAGGGTACTAGCTGCTAGTACAAGGGTCTAGGGAACTACTAAAGGGGCGGTGAATACCACACAACATGGCTGGGCTAATATATGCCTTCGGGCAGATAGCTCAGTATCAACCTATGAACCTATTTAGAGTTGAAAGGTCTAGTATGGGTCTCCAGGCTTTGTCCTTTCTGGGGACCAGGAAGAGTGTTGAGTAAAATCCTTGTCCCTGTTGTGGTACTTTTTGAATAGCTCTCATGTCCATGAGGACTATTTGTTTTTGAGCCTCTGCCCATTGATTTTGTGGCAGGTTTGGCATTCCTTTTAGCCTTGGTAAAGTGTGAAAGTGGAACCTGTAACCTTGAGACACAATATTCAGAACCCATTTGTCTTGGATGATTGCTTGCCAATTTTGATAAAAAAGTGCTAGTTTTCCCCCTAAGGGTGCTGCCAAAAGGGAAGTGCTTGGCGTACGAAGGGGGAAGTCATTGGGACTGTTTCCTGTATGGTTGAGATTTGTCCTCACCTCCTTTTGGGGTTGAGGTACCCCACTGTCGTTGTCTGTTAGAGCCTTGGGGTTGAGATCTGCCTCTTGGGCATCTGTATCTGCCTCTCTGTGACCTGACACTGGAAAGGACCAATTCTTTGTAGGCCAATTTCTGCTAAATCGAGGTGGCTGTACCTGTAAGAAATCTTTGACTGTTTGCATAGATTTAGCTTTATCCTCCATTTTCTTTAACACCTTTTCTGCCTTAACACCAAACAATGTATCATGCTGTAAAGGAGCATCCAATAATTTTGCCTTAACATGATCAGGTAAACTCTGTTCTTTTAACCAAGCACGTCTTTGAATCACAGAACCTGTAACTGCGGCTCTACAAGAGGCCTCTAAAGAATCAAAACCACATTGCAGCGTAGTTTTCCCACCTGTTCAATTGCATGCAATAAATCCTGCATTTCTTTATAGTCAGGAGCTTCTGAGCTTGTAAGCATTTTCTGTTTTAACTGGGCCATTAAATATTGTTGGTACTTAAGCATGTGAAACTGGCAATTTAAAGCCCTTACTGCTAAAGTTGCAGAAGTGTAAACTTTCTCCCCCCATCTATCCAATGCTCTAGAATCTCTGTCAGAGGGGACTGGATTTTTTGCAATGGAAGCCTTAACCCCTTTGGGACCCTGGGAAATGGTTTGTGAGTCAACAGAGGGTTTTTTTATAAAGAAACTTGAGAGAGTCAGGGGCTCTACAGTACGTATCTAGTTTGGCTGGTGCAGGGGGTAAAGAATCAGGATATAAGCTGGATTCAGAGAACACATCATCCACAACATTTAACACAGGCGGAATAGCAAGGGGCCTGTGCTGAGGCAATAAAAGGAAGTCCCTGAGTCTTTTCTTGGATTCTGAATAATCCTGACTTTCCCAATGGAAATGCTCCCTCATGGTTTGTAAGGTTTCCCCAAAAGAGTAATCCTCAGGAGTTGAGGCTGAAGGGATAGATTCCTCAGCATCAGAGTCCTCATAGGGGGGGAGAGAGTATCCCTGGTCTGAATGGGAATCAGAGGAAATGGAAACCTGATCAAAGGAATCATAGTCTGTATCCTGCCTAGGCCTTTTCTCAGGAGGGGGATGGGAACCCCTGATTAGAGTAATGAGGTCTTCGGCCATTTTGAGCATCTGTTTCTTAGGCATGGAGGACTGTCCAAGAGAATGCTGTACTTGCTTCTTTGTCTTTAATGGTGTTTATGTCTTGGCTGTTGCTTTAATGGTAAGTTGTGAAGGTCTGAAAACACCCTCAGAAGCCGATGCCTGCTCAGCGGCTCCGGACCCATCTGAGGGATTAGTTGTCTCCACGTGGGAGTCGGAGGCGGCCTGTGGCTCTGAGGTAGCGGGTGTCAGTGGCTGCGAAAGCACCTCACTGAGAACCGGCGACTGGCCTAGAAGAGGCTTCATCGGTTTTGGACCTCGGATGCCTGTCTTTATCCTTGTCCTTGCATTTTTTTTATGAATTGTGGTCGTCTGTTGTTCCGACGGCATTGTATAATTGAACTTTCGGCCAAAGTAATGCAAAGCAAAATCAAAACGTGGTTTTATAGTGCCTTTGTTAAATCTGGCACAAAACCGACTAGTGATGTCGTGATCACGGCCTAGGCTTGGAATACAGTAAGAGTGGAAGTCCTTATGAGGCATTTGCTTCCCACAAGAAATACAATTATTAACTTTTTCTGACATTGGTCTGAGGCAAGAAAAAAGTTTCCCCAACGGGGTACTTAGCTTTATTGAAGACTTCGGATCTGAAATTCGACTTCGAAAATCTCAGGAGTCAGCCGACCGGCACTTGCGAAGTGCTTTTGCTTCGGGCACCGCGTGGCAAGAAAGAATGAAGAAAATGGCATCGGATGCATCTTATATACCACTGGCACACTGACATCAGGGAAGAAGCGACAGCAACAGACGCCGGACCAAGACTTTGGAACTCTGGCCGACTGCGGGACCGCCTGACGGCAGGATAACCCAAGTGTAATGACTGCAGCAGTGTAACACGAACATCTGAGCTCTCCTCAGTGTCTGAATCAGAAGGGAAAAACTACTTCCATCCCTGCATCTTCTTGTTTGGATTCAGAATCTTCATCTCTTCAGGGAAAGAGGTATTCCTTTTTGTTTTGCCAGAAACTAATTTACAAGAAGGCTCAGTAAGCTGAATATAACACTCAGCTAGACCCAGTAAACTACTTCTATCCGAATTAATTTGAGAAGTAGATATACGCTTAGTTTTCTTTTTCACAGGAAAATTGGGGCCAACCATGTTACTAATGGCAGCAGCTTCCCCTGGGATGGGTACAACATTCTGACAACAGAAAACCTCTGTTCTCTCTCCCAGGGCCGACAAGATTGGCGCTCCCTTGCCCACTGAAGGGACCCCAGCAGCTGCAGAAAACATGGCTAATCCCAGATTCGTAGTGGCTGTAGGTGCTACACCAGCAGGGTCAAGTTTAAAAGATGGAGTGTCTGAGGTACAACAAAAGTCCACAGCAGTCTCATATACCTGCTGCTCTGGCAAACTGATATCCTGCTGTGGTGGCAAAAGTAGTTTGCTTAATTATTTTCTATTTGGGGATGAAAAACTTACTGACCATGTGACCGGCAGTCTGTTCCATGGTCAAGACAAAAATGGTGTTTCTTTCATGGGAAGACGTTCAGCAAATTCCAGAAAATACTACCGGTCTACAAAGATTACTTGACAGAACACACAGTAAAAAGCACTTTAAAACACTATGCTAGCCTCAAGAGGTAAAATAAACATTTTCTCTACACAAAAATGTTCTCCGTTAGTTCACATGACTTAAGTGGACAAGAAAAGCAAGTGCTTCGTTTTAAAGATTCACTGCAGTCTCATGACACCAAATTAAAACACAACAACCTTCCCTTTAAAATAACTTGCCTGAAGATGAAAATGATAAAACAGCAACACAAAAAACAAAACAGAAGTTTTATTCCCCAAAGGGAACTTATTTGCCTAGCAAAAGAGCAGCACAAGCTGATTGTTGATCCTCAAAAGCCTCAGAGACATACCCTTCGGCAGCAGTAAAGCTATGGGGGGCTTCATGCCCAAACTTGGGGATGTGGAAGGTGCAGTAGAGCAATTCCAAGGCACACCACTGCTCTACTGCTCTGCTTTTTCATTTTACCAAGGCACTTTACCCTGCTGAGGTGTTTGCTTTGCTTGATGTGGAAGGTGCCCTGAAGCTTTGGAAGCTGGATCTATTATATCCTTGCAGGCTATATCACATGTAGCTTAGGCTATTGCAGCAGTGATCAATATGAAGAGCATTCACAGATGCCAAGAGTACTGAGAAATTCCCTTGCCAAGACTTGAGTGATAAAAATATCTAATTTTTTCACGTGGAAGAAAAGCTGTTTGAACAGTGGTATCTTAGACTCCTCAGGAAAAATCAAAGTTATGCATTAACCATAACAACAAATCTGTGTTGTCTCATTTTCATCATGTTCAGTGTTTGGGTTGTTGGAAACTACCTTGGCATCTTCTTTTACAGCTATGGATCAGAGGCTGTGACTTCTTCCCTACCCATAATTCCCTTCTCTCCAACAAATTTCCTCAGATCGAGTTTGCTGACTTGATCCAAATTATAGATCTATTCCTGAAACTGTAGAAACTAGAAGGTGTCAACGGTTAACAGTCTTGCTAATACCCCAGTAAAAATTAAAAGAACTTTTTGAACAGACAGGGTCTTAGTTTAGGGCTCTCCGAGCACCAAAAGTTGTAGGTGACAATTTGGAATGGGGAAGGTGGAAGGGATGTTGAACCGGCTGAAAATAAGACCACACGGATCTATTGTTATGGCTAAGTACATAACTTTGTATCTGATGTTGTCTTTGGGGCAGATTCCCAAGATGCCAACAAGACACCTGGAAGGGAATAAAGGAAGAATATTCCTGAGTACATTAGAGCCAAAGATGAATGTGGTCTGGACTGCATGTCTAGTCTGCAATGAGATAAACGTGTGAACTGTGGGCCATGCTGCTTGCTGCACAGCTGCCATCAATGGAAACTAATCATGAATGCTGTAGAGTTAGCCATCATTCTTGTGGAATGGGCTTTTGCTTTCATGGCTAGGGGTAAACTCTGGTTATTTAAAGAAATGTAGTCTAACGACCATTTAGAAATTGTGACTTTTGATATACATATTATTTCGGGTCTATATTAGAACATCGAAGTTTCACAACTTTCGAATGTTCTAATATCGACCCCTATTCAGTGATCTCTGAAAACAGCGAAGCTACAGAAAATCAAATTTCTTCCTAGGGAAAGAATTTGGTTGTCCGTTTCTGCTGCTTTGCTATTTTCAGCACTGTGGTGGAAAGTTACGGGTCAGGTTCAGGTACGTGTGTGATTTGGCATGGGTTAGGCGAGTTAGGGTTAGGGCACGGGTCAGGTAAGTGTGCGATTGTGTGGACGTGAGGATGATGAGCATCTTTTAAGTCTAGGGTCACCAACAAATTGGAAATGAGAAATAATGAGAGGACAACTTTCTGAACTCGTAAACTGTCACAAACTGGTTTAAAAAGGAAAGATCCAGAAAGTACAGTTGTGTACACTTACCATACATGTAGATGTTAGAGTGTATTCACTGTTGCAGTCATTACAATTGGGTTATCCTGCTGGCAGGCTACCCTCAGTCGGCCTGAATTCCAAAGTCTAGGTCCGGCGTCGGTTGCTGTTGCCTCTTCCCTGACATCAGTGCGCCACGGGTATAAAAGATGCAGCCAACGCCATTTTCTTCAGTTTTTCTAGCCCCAGATGTCAGGTGCCCCCCAAAAGGGTAGGCTAAAAATATATCAGCAAAACATGCATGCACCAAAGTATATATTTTGCCTTCATCTACAAGCAAATACACCACATAGGTTGTATAGAATAGAGAAGTACAGATAAGTTCCAGCAAAGAAATGGGGGATGTCGGGTGGGTAACCTGGACTGCAACAGTGAATACACTCGAACATCTACATTTATGGTAAGTGTACACAACTGTACTATGTTCTTCGTGTTTCACTGTTGCAGTCATTACAATTGGGATGAATCCCAAAGCTAAGATTGGGAGGCTGGAGCTAAACAGCATTAGGAGTGGCTATTAGGCTCTGCAGAACTGCAGTGGCAAAGCCTGTCCTGGATTTAGAGTAGAGTGGTAAGTGACAGTGCTTTGTAAAGGTGTGCACTGAACTCCAAGTAGCAGCCTCTAAAATATCTTTGGTTGGTATTCCCCTGAGGAAGGCTGCTGAAGTGGCTGCTGCTCTGGTTGAATGTGGCCTAATGTCCTTGGGTGCTGGCATACCATGTTGTGAATAGCAGAAACGAATGCAGTGGCCTATCCACTTTAAAATAGTCTGCTTTGAGATAGCCTTTCCTTGTGATCCTGCAGCATATGCCACTAGTAATTGCTCTGTCTTTCTGAAAGCTATTGTTCTGTTCAAATAGAAGCATAGCTGTCTGTGTATGTCCAAAGAATGCAGAATTCTCTCCCCCTTATTCTGTGGGTTTGGATAAAAGGTAGGCAGATGAATAGTTTGGTTAAGGGCCACACTGGACACTACCTTAGGCATAAATGTCGGGTTTGTCCTCAGAGTAACCCTGTCTGGATAAAAAATGATAAAAGGTACCACAGCCATGAGTGCCTGTAGCTCTGAGAATCGTCTTGCAGAAGTTATTGCTAGGAGCAGAGCTGTTTTTCAAGATAAAAACTTTATATCAGCTGTAGCGGCTGGCTCAAAAGGAGGCAGGGTGAGTTTTTCTAAGACATAACTGAGGTCCCATGCAGGTATTGGTGGATCTCCTTGGAGGTCTTAAATTTTTGGCCCCTCTGAGGTACTGCCTTAATAAAGGTTGAGAAAATATTGGTGGCTCTGTATTGTAATGAGCCAAAATGGCAGAGGCATGATTTTTTATAGATGAAAAGGATAGGCCTCTGTCCAGCATCTCAGTCAAGTATTGCAAAATCTTAGGAATATTTGATAAAGCTGTGTCAATTCTTTGTGCCTGGTTCCAAGCACAGAATCTCTTCCATTTTCCAGCATAGCATTTGCTAGTACTAGGCCTCCTGGCCTCCAAAATGACATCCATCACCGCTTTAGTGAGAGGTGTGTTTTGTATGACTACATTATCCTCCATGCTGCCAGATTTAAGGTCTTGAGTTGGCTGTGCAGGATCTGATTGTTCTGCTGGGACAGTAGATGAGGCACTTGAGGTAAGGTCCAGGCTGGGCATTGAGACAAGTTCCTTAGGATTGGATACCAGTACTGGCGTGGCCAGTCTGGGGCAATAAGTATCATTTTTGGCTTCTCCTGTCTGACCTTTAGGAGTACCTTGGGGAGGAGAGGAGGAAAGGCATATACTGTTAAGTTTTTCCAGCTCAAAGATAGGGCATCCACTTTCCATGCTTGTCTGTGATAAGTCCTTGTGCAGAACCTCTTTAGTTGGCAGTTGTGAGGTGAGACAAATAGATCTATATCCGGACATCCCCATTTCCTGGTTACCATGCTGAAGACTTGCGGATCCAATTTACTCGTGGGGATCCATGAGGTTTCTTCTTAGTTCGTCTGCCAGAGTATTTATCTTTCCTGTAAGGAATTGTGCCTGCAGATGTACTTGGCAAGTCAATGCTGTGCCCCACAAAGTCATGGCCGGTCTGCAAAGGGGGTAAGAATGAGTGCCTCCCTGCTTGTTTATATACCACATGACCATGGTATTGTCTGTCTTTATCAGTAGTTGTCCCGGATTTAGTAGGTCCTTGAAGGCTGTCAGGGCATTTTGAACAGCTAGCATCTCTTTTTGATTGATATGTAGATGCATTTGGTTTGTGGACCATGTGCCTTGAATACATCTTCCTGCCATGTGGGCTCCCCAGGCATAATCCGATGCATCCGTTGTTAATGTCTGTGTGGCTGGGGGTAGAGTGAATGGCTGTCCCTTGTTCTGGTGACAGGCCTTTGCCCACCATCGAAACTCCTGTTGCAGGCAGGAAATGAGCGTAACTATTGTTTCCAGGCTGTGGCAATGTTGAGTCCAAACACTTTTTAGGTACCATTGAAGTTTCCTCATATACTGTCTTGCATATGGAATTAGTAGAATGCAGGATGCCATGAAGCCCAAAGCCTGCAGAATTTTTCTTGCAGATAACTGGGCCTTTGTTGACAACATTTTGAAATCGGTAGTCAGTTGCCTTTGGTTTGTTTGGCGTGAGATAAGCCATCTGGGCAGCTGTATTTAAGCTTTCACCCAGGAATATTATCTCTTGAGAAGGTACTAGTTTTGATTCCTGTTCGTTGACTGTGTACCCTAGGCATGGTAGTAATCTCTTTACAAATGCCAGATGCTGTAGTAGAATGTCCTTGTTCTCTGCTTGAATGAGGCAGTCGTCCAAGTAAGGATATATTTGTATTCCTCTTTAACTGCAGAATACAATTACTGGTGCCAGGCACTTTGTGAAGACCCTGGGTGCAGCAGATAAACCAAAGGGCAGTGCAGAGAATTGGTAGTGCATTGAGCCAGCTTTGAATCTGAGGTATCTTCTGCATGTTTGTCTGATTGGGACATGTAGGTATGCCTCTTTTAGATCTAAAGTCACAAGCCAAGCCTTCTTGCCCAACATTGGCAGAAGCTGCTGTAGAGTCAACATTTTGAATTTTGGAATATCCAGATGCGTTTAGAATAGATAGGTCCAGTATTGGTTTCCAGGCTTTGTCCTTTCTGGGTACCAAGAACAGTCTAGAATAGAATCCTTGTCCCTGCTCTTGCTCTGGTACTTGTTGAATGGCCCTCATGTCCATGAGGGGATGAGACTTGTTTTTGTGCGTCTGGCCAACTGTTTGCCCTTGGCAGGGTATGGCAATGAAACTTGTAGCCTTGTGACACTGTTTAAAGACCCATTTGTCCTGGGTTATGTGCCAACTTTGAGAAAAAAAGTGCTAGTTTTTACGCTAAAGGTGCTGCCAGAAGATAAGTGCTTGGCGCAGGCAGAGGGAAGCCATTGAGACTGTTTCCTGTATGGCTGTGATTTGTCTTCTCCAGTTTTGGAGGTAGAAGTACCCCATTGTTTAGGCCTGTACAAACCTTGGGGCTGGGATCTGCCTCTAGGGCATCTGTATCTGCCCCTTTGTGGCCTGTCCGACACTGGAAAGGACCAATTCTTTGTAGGCCAGTGTCTGCTAATTCTTGGTGGCTGTACCTGTAAAAAATCCTTGACTGTTTGCATAGATTTAGCTTTGTCCTCCATTTTCTTTAACACCTCTTCTGCTTTAACACCAAACAAAGCACCATGCTGTAATGGAGCATCTAATAATTTTGCCTTAACATGATCAGGTAGATTTTATTTCTGTTAACCAAGCATGCCTCCTAATGACAGAACCCATAACTGCGGCCCTGCAGGAGGCCTCCAATAATCAAAACCACACTGCAAAGTATGCTTTCCAACTTGTTCAGCTGCATGCAATAAGTCCTGCATTTCTTTGTTTTCTGCACATTCAGAATTTATCAACATTTTCTGTTTAAGCAGTGACATAATACATTGCTGATATTTAAGCATATGAAACTGACAATTTAAAGACCTTGTAGCCAAGGTAGCAGAAGTGTAAATCTTTTTCCCCCATCTGTCCAGTGCCCTAGAATCCCTGTGAGAGGGAGTAGGGTTTTTTGCAGTGGAAGCCTTGACCCCTTTGGGACCGTGAGAGAGTTTCTGGGTCAGCAGCAGGGTTTTTGAAAAGGAATTTATGAGAGTCAGGAACCCTGTAGTACCTGTCCGGCTTAACAGGAGCTGGAGGTAAGGAGTCAGGGGTCAGACTGAACTCTGAAAATACATCATCTACGATGTCTAACACAGGTGGAAGCGCTAGGGGCCTGTGTTGTGGTAGTAAAAGGAAGTCTCTGAGCCTTTTCTTAGATTCAGAATAATCTTTGCTCTCCCAGTGGAAATGCTCCCTCATGGTATGTAAAGTTTCCCCAAAAGAATAATCCTCAAGAGGAGAGGCTGTAGGCACATATTCTTCAGCATCAGAATCCTCATAGAGAGGAAGAGAGTATTCCTGATCAGAAGAGGAATCAGATGAAATGGAAACCTGATCTGAAGATTCATATTCTGTCTCTTGCCTAAACCTCTTATCAGGAGGGGGATGGGAACCCCTGATCAAAGTAATTAGGTCTTCGGCCATTTTGAGCATCTGTTTTTTAGGCATGGAGGCCTGTCCATGAGGGTGTTGTACTTGTTTCTTTGCCTTTAAAGGTGCTTTAGTCTTTGCCTTTGAAGCTGAACTTGTTTTAACATATAATTGAGCAGGTCTGAAAACACCCTCAGAAGCCGATGCCTGCTCACCGGCTCCAGACCCATCTGAGGGAATAGTTTCCAAAGGTCCAATACCTTGAGCTTCTAGCGGCCTGGTCGACTCCACGTGGGTGCCGGTAGCAGCCTGCGAGTCTAAAGTAGCGGTCGTCAGGGGCTGCAAAGGCTCCTCACTGAGAACCCGCGAACCAGTGACTGGCTTAGAAGAAGCCTCGTCTGTTTTGGACCTCGGATGCCTGTCCTTTTCTTTGCGTTTCTTGTGAATTCCGGTAGTTGGATGGCTATCCGATGACACTGTATAGTTAAATCTTCTGCCAAAATAGTGAAAAGCAAAATCATACTGATGGTGCGTTGGTTAACTCTAGCACAAAACCGACAACTAGCAACGTCGTGGTCAGGGCCTAGGCAAGGAATACAGTAAGAATGAAAGTCCTTATCAGGTATTTGCTTCCCACAAGAAATACAATTATTAACTTTTTCTGACATCGGTCTGGAGCAAGAAAAAAGTTTTCCCAACAGGGTTCAGCTTTTTAGAGAAGACTTCGGATCTGCTTTTGCTTCGGGCACCGCACGGCAAGAAAGACTGAATAAAATGGCGTCGGCTGCATCTTTTATACCCCTGGCACACTGACGTCAGGGAAGAGGTGACAGCAACAGACGCCGGACCTAGACTTTGGAATTCAGGCCGACTGAGGGTAGCCTGCCAGCAGGATAACCCAACTGTAATGACTGCAACAGTGAAACATGAACATCCATCTCATTGAAGCTTCTTTCTTTGACACCAGAAACATTCCTGAATACAAATCTTCTCCTGTTTAAGGAAGACTAAACTTTTTCCAACACCCACGAGTCCACAGATGCTGAATGACATGAGAAAAGACATTTGATCTGGCAAATGAGGAGGAATCCCTTGAAAGAAGGAAGCGATGCCCACTGCCACCTGTATCCATGATGAATCATTTTCAGAAACCATTTGAACTTCATACAATCCAGCTATCTGTTGCCGAAAGCAGAAACTGAGGTTCAAATTTTTTGGGAAGGATTAAAGACTTGCCAGGGTAGAGGGAATTCTGAAGATAGCCAGACTGCCCGTTATTCTGTGTGGCTTCTCTTCTCGGAGCCTTTGTCATTGCTTTTTAAAATTCTGCTTACCAGCAGCTTGCTGTGCCTGCTTATTTAGATTTTTGTATAAAAAATTGTTGATGTAGCATTAAAATATTTGACAAATTTGGAGAAGGCTGAAAAATCTCAAATTCCCTGAAACAGCTTGCCTCCTTCATCACACTTTTTGAGGATCTCTGAAGCTGGTGGTCCAAGACTGCCTCTACAGGAACACTCAAAATTTCAGTTTTAACACCCTCAAGGTTTTGTGTACACAACCAAGCAAACCTCTCCATAAGACTTCTAGAAGTAGCAGCAGTTCTGGAAGTGGCATAAACGGAATCATAAACACATTCAAGGAATGCATAGCTACTTAAAACACAGAAGCAATAACATTACAAAATGAAACTTTTTCCTCAGATGAGAAAGTAAGCCATAATGTTCCTCACAGTCTCAAAAACAGCAAGTATAACATTTAACACACAAGCTTAACAATTCAGTAGTCTAACAATGGTTGCAGAGGAATAAACTTTTTCCCCATACACATCAAATGCTTTCCCATCCTTGTCAGAAGGGAGCGGACCGGCACCGACAAGATGTTTATCAGCAGCTAGACTCACCACAGAAAATCACTACCGAGCCTGACCTGGGGTTACAATATAAAAGTCTTAAGAGTAATGAAATTTATACAATTCACTTGCTTTTCTGTGGGAAGCAGGCTGGCTATCCAGCAAGTTACTGGCTGTAATGAATACATTCTCTAATGCTGGAAGAACATGAGGGACTAGATTAGGGACAGGAAAGTCCAACTACTGTAAATCATAATATTTCTTGAGACTGTGGAGGATAACCATGTTCCCACTGAAAACTACTTAATTCTTGAGATAGTTTCAGGAAAAAGAAAATCCTTCAAAGGGACTATCAGAAGACACACTTTCTTCAGAACCAGGACCCTCAGGAGACACAGAAGTTGTTCCTTCACAATCATTTTGTGGTTCAAAATCTTGAACCTCCTCACAAAATTAATAATTCCTTTTTCTAGAAACACAACTGGAAGGGTTCTGAGCCTGAGCTAAACTGTGAGCCATGTCCAATAAAGCACTGTGGACCAAAGTAGCTGAATCAGGATAAGACATCTAACTTTTTTGCTTCTCTTTGACAAGAACTTTGAAAAAAAAAAAAAAAAAAAGTATCTATTTTTGACAAGCACCCCACCCCCACCCCGGGATAGGCAACCCAGTGGCTAATCTGAGAGGAATTCTCTGCTCCTTCTTTCAATACTACCATGAGTAGTTCTCCCTTAACCACTGAGAGCACTCCACCAACTGCACAGAACATGTAGAGCCCCACTGGCTCCTCATGGCTTCAAGGACTACACCAGAGGGAGCCAAGGAAAAAGATGAATGGCTTGAGAAACCAGAAATGGCCATAGTAGAATCACCTATCTGTGGCTGACATAGCCTGCTGAAGATGCAAAGGCGGATTGCAATTTTTTTTTTTTTTTTGTGGCTGAAAGGACAAAGTGAGGAAGTAAACTGGTTACTCCAAGCAGAAAAAGATGTCTGGTTGCTGGGTGAAACAGGTAAGCAGGTAGTCACATTTTCCACCAAAAACATAGTGAAAATTACTTTTACCAACCCTAACCAAGATAAAATAACACAATGCTTACCAAGGAAAACAAATTTAACACATTCGCAACTTTTTTCAACAAATTAAAAAGTAACACCCCTATTTAAAATTTACTAAAAGTCACACGAGTCTTTTTACTTTAGAATTATTTTTGCAGACAACTTCACTTTATATTATAAAATTAAAAAGTAACACCCCTATTTAAAATTTACTAAAAGTCACAACAGTCTTTTTACTTTAGAATTATTTTTGCAGACAAGTTCACTTTATATTATAAAATTTAAAAAAATGGAAGTTTTCTTCTCCTTATGAGAACTTATTTGCCCAGTAATGCCAGGCTAAGTTCCACATTCAGCAGCAGCATGCACATTGGTGCCCATTTATAGAGACAGGCATTCTCACTCAAAGTGGAGAAATCATGGTGCTGGCATCATAAGCTAATGACTGCATACTGAAATGGAAACTGAAATGGAAATAAACATTGTGCTAATGAGCCCAATTGCAAATACAAATGTGTACAAACACTGCAGTGTGATACAGAAATGTGTAAAAATTGCATGATTATCTATAGCCAGCAATGAGTTTGGGTGAACACAGTATCTGTATTAGCTAAACAAAATATATTATAGGCTGCTCTGTTACTTAGCATCCACAATGATGTATGCTATCCTCCTTTACAATATGGAAGGATATGACCATGGCTAACATTAACATCATCTCCACAACAGGGATGTTTCCACACAGAAGTTCAGTATTGCTGCAAGAGAACCAACAGTGCTGTTACATGCACACAGTCATCAGCGTACACTGTCCTGTACCAAAGTCAGCAACAGTCATCATGTGCAATACGTATCTCTGTCTGCATCAATTATCCAGTGTACTTTTCTCACCCCCCACCCCATCCACTGTATTTTACAAATGATTCACAGTTGCAAATATTTAGCACTAAAAACTCTCTCCGAATCACCTACCAGGGACAAATTCCACCTCACAGAGTGCCACAGCTAGAGATTTGGTGGACTGCTACTGCCTACATTTGTGCCCCGTCATCTGCCATTTCTTAATGCAATCCTCCCTGTGCTACCATCTCTCTTCTCTCTCACTGTTGGCAGATTGCTGTGAAGCAACTGCTCAAAGACAAAAGGGCCGTACACAGTCCAGGTACTCTCCCCAAAGCTCATGGTCATTCAGTTACATCACACTGCCTACTGACGCACGTCACATGATTCCCACAAGCTACATCAATACAATTTTGCTACCATTTTCTTCTTGATAGCAACCTCTGAAGTGTCCATTGCTTCAAAAAGGTCCAAGAGTGGAAAGTTTCTCATGAAGTGCTGGAAGAGACAATAAAATATTTTTATGCCACCTGAAGTGGAACTATTGGGGGCACCTACTGAGAGATTCCTATGAGGGTCCCCAGTAGATAATGGGTGCATGGCACTGCATTGCCAGGGCAGTCATTGATGCCACAGCATTATCCACGGTTGTCAGCAGTGCTAGGTAACATCACTGCAACAACCTAATCAGAAGCCAAAGTTAATCTCATTAGTAAGTGGGAAGAAATTGGTGGTGGGGGGGTTAGTTTTATACAGTAAATAGTAGTGACTGGTGGTTGACTATTTGTAAGTAGGCATTCTTGTCTACATTCAGTTATTTTTTTTCATGGACACTTTTTTCTCTTGTTTTTCAGCACACAAAGAAAAAAATATCTGATATACCAGAACAGGTAAGCAAGACTATCCAGTAATAGTATACATGGAATAAAGACTATCCAGTAATAGTATACATACCTGTGAAGCACCTGCTTAAATTGTCCATATTTGCATTGCTGCTAGTTATTTTAACAAGCTTTGGCTCAGGTGTCACATATATGCCACTGCAGATTGAATTAACTGTCCACCCTACCACAGGATTCCTACCACTGGCATGGTGATGGAGACTTGCATGACAATGGATGTGCCACCACTATCCTGGGTGTAGAAATGATAGTCTGACATCAGTGTCTATCAGTCATACTCCTGTTAATACACAGTGCCCTGGTCAAAATAGCACGCCTTACATTTACAGTGGCCATTACTCTGTCCCTGCCATGGCAGGTGCACCTGGCTTATTGTGGGCATGCATCTAACAGTCTGTCTGGTGCCATTTTGTAGTGGCTATCATACGTCCAAGCACATCATTGTAACTGGGTTTCAAGCTCCCATGTGTAGTCACTTTGAATTATGCAGTAGCGTATCAATGGCATAGTCCCCATGGTGCAGCACTCTTGTGTTAGCCACCTGCTGGTAAACTCCTACAGCTGGTTATAAACACCAGACAATGCATATGACTGAATGCCTATAATCATTTTTTTTTTAATTTCTCCAAATCTTTTGGGTTTCTAATACTATGACGGAAAGGACCCCATTCCAAAGTCACAGTACGATTAAAGTTTATGAAATTAGTGTTGTCTCAATCTTTGATGTCAGCCAAAAAGTGCTTTTCGCAGCACGCACAATGTGCCCAGTAATGACTCCTCCTGCAATTCGTACGGGGTTACATGGATTGGTAGCATATCCAAATATGATTGTAGATTCTTTTTTAGAAGGCCTGCTGCTCCTACTACTATTGGAACTGAATATCTTTCTTCCACATTGCTCTTGTTTCTGCCTGCAAATCTTGATATTTTAGGACTTTATGCCTCTCTGTACACAAGACACTGTAGTCACTGGGTGTGACAATTTCAATGAGCAATGCTACTTTTGTCTTCTTTTCCTGGACCACTATATTCTGTTTTCTAGCATCTATCTTTTAAACTGTTGGTAATGGGTGATCCCATGTGATGTAGACTTCATTTTCTATGATGCCAATAAGCTTCTGCTAGATTAAGCAGAGAAGTCATCTTAGAGTTATTCACCTCATGTTTCAAAACCTTCACTACATTTAGGTCTTGTAAGGTCAGCAGATGTGTGTGGAGTCCCACGATTATAGATCTATACATCTAATCAATTTCAAGGAGGCCTATCCCTCCTTTCAAGGAAAACCATCCCTCCTTTGGAATGGGGAATATATAATCTTGGTATGCAATGATTTTTTTTTTTAATCATTTGGTGAGCATGAAGCAACCTTCTTGTTTTCCTGTCTAATCTATCCAACATGTTTTGGGGCCAGTCAATCACTTCAAAGCTGTCAGTTAAGACAGGAAGAGCAAATTGGTTTATTACTATTTATTAATTTAATATTTATTATAATTTGTATGAAAAACCACATGCAGAAGAAGAAACCACAGTGAGGTCAGAAATAACCCCCACCCCCAATAGGTTTACATTTTTATTTATTAATTTATTGCTTTTGTTTATTGGGAAAGTCCAACTGGGCACAAGTCCCATTTTCAATAGAGACCAGGGAGAAATGCTCCTTTTTAGAGAAGGCAGTTATACAAGATTTCCATATTAAATGTACATGCATATATACATAGACTAGTAATGATAGGACAAATTGATCAAAATATTATAAAATGTACATACACAGGACAGTTAATAAATATACACAGAATTGTACTGATGCAACAGTTAAATGAAAACATGACCATTAAATGAAGAATACTCTAAAATATTAGCTAATATCAAGCTTATAAGAGTCTAGCTACTTTCAAATGGAGTCAGCTGCAGATACAGAGTAGGAGACAATAGTTATTATAGGATGAAGATGGCTACAAATTATGAAGGAGTATTGAGGAAGTCCAGGTAAAACGGAGATAGAGATAGTGGTGGAGAGGGGTAGAAGATAGTCAGATATAGACTGAAGTAGCAGCAGTATTATGGCCAGTTACATAAAAAAGAGTGGTGACAGTAAGGTTCCTGGATAATTTCCAAATCATCACATATACAGAGCTGACATGATTTAGGGGAAGTTTCTTTTCTATGTGGTCCTTTATACAAATGATTATAGGCATTATCAATCATATACATGGTCTAGTACTTAACTAATGTTTTAATTAAATAGTAAGCTATATTTGGTTTTCTGCATATGTTTAAGGCATGCCCTATGATGGTTTTATTTCTCCTGCAGTACGTGGTTCCATACATAAAACCCTTCCTTGGAGATAGCTGCGGCAGAAAATTAACAGGAATGGCCAACATTTACCTGTAACCAAGAAACAAACTAAACTTGAATGAAAATAAGAAAAACCACCACAAATATGAAGAAAAATACTCTTTTAATGAGCGCTTTCGTCAGCAGATACACTTGACTTCATCAGATTACGTAAAACATTGACATCACTTCCTTTTAAAATCCAGGCACCACCACATGACCACAATTTCCTCTACATGATTCAAATTGTATTGCAACACTGTTTCTCAAGCTGTACTGTCTCTACAGGATTCAGGTTGTATTGCAACACTGTTTTAAAACTAAACTTTGAAATATATGTGAAACTTAATTAAGAAATAATGAAAAAAATTGCAAGACAAAAACAAACTACTATAGTATTTGTTCTTTACAGTAAACCATATGTATAAATAAACATCAATCCAGCATACTGTTGATACACTAAAAAAGTATAAAAAGGTGTATTATAAACATACATTGATCACATTCTCCCCTACTTTCCTTATTTGCTGTGCAAGTTAAAACATTACAAAACTATCAAAGATAAAATTCAGCGTTCAGTTTTAAATAACTAGAGAGGGAAATAATATTCAACCCAGGGGGGTTGTTGGCATTAAATCTTAACTGCCATATACATTCTCTAAATTCAAGAACAATTCTCGTGGGCCCCCCTGTTGTTAAGAACAACTTGGTCAAAGGCAATAAATTTAAACTTATGGTCATGATTTTCCTTGATGTGCAATGTCAATGCATTTTTGTCATTGGCTTTTTTAATATCATAATCGTGTTGGTAGACATGCACTTTGAAAGCCTTTTTAGTCTTGCCTATGTAAAATCCTTCACAGGATTGGCATACGGCTGCATAAACTACAAAAGTGCTGTTACAATTTAACCTAGGGTTCAAATGTATTAGACCACAATGTGGAATATGTAAGGTGTCCGTTTCAAAAATACTGGAACACTGTGTACAATGACCACATTTTGTCATCCGTCCTCCATAGATTTTATAACCCCCCCTTGTGTTTTGTTCAAGTAAATTTTTAAAACAAGCATCTTTTTTATATACAGCACATGGCTTTTCCCCACATTTTTTAACAATTCTTGATCTCCTCTAAAAATAAACCAATTCTTATTTAATATGTCCTTGATGTCATAAAATAATGGGTTAGAAGTTAAAATAAGGGCCTTACTGAAATCTTGGGTCATGTTTGTATCTTCACTCAAAATGTTAATATTAGAGGTAACAATACCAGATGTGTCAGTCCCTAATAATGGAAAAAAAGCGTCCACATACCTTTTTTCCATGACATCATTAAGAATTGGTTCAATAAAATTGTTAGGATACCCTCTTTGTTGTAACATACCCCTCAACTTGTCCATCTCTTCATAGAACATTTCTATGTCACTGATCATACGTGCCAATCTAACACATTGGCCTTTGAAAAGTGACTTTTTTTGAATGTCAGGGTGTCCACTCTCAGTGTAAGAGCGTATTCCAAAGACATGCATCTGGAGCATTTCTCCCCGGGCCTCCACTGAAAACAGGCTCTATGGAACCTAGTCGGACATTCCCGGTCAACAAATGTTAAATAAAAAATAAAAAAATAAAATAAATAGTATTAGAATATGTGGATTTTCTGTATATCGTGATTTTAAAGTTCTGTTCTACTTCATTTCTGATAATACATATATCCAAAAAATTGTTCTCGTCACTTTGTTCCATAGTGAAATTTAAAAAAGATGTACTAGTACTTAAAAATTAAAAAAAAATCTGTAATTCATTTTCACTGCCTTCCCAGAATATTAATATATCGTCCAAAAATCTCCCAAAGAATTTACACAGTTTGAATAGCTCTGAAGTGAATACCTGAGTGAGTTCCCACTGGGCCAAAACTATATTGGCAAACAGGAGGGCACAGGCCGCCCCCACTGCTACGCCTGTTGTCTGTTTAAATAGCTGGTTCTCAAATATGATGTAATTGTTGTTAAGGACCAATTCCATTAAAGTTCTAAACATTAATATCATTTCATGCCTTATATTTGTGTTACTGCATAAAAAATCATAAAATAGATCAAGGCCCTCTTCATGTGGTATTACTCTAAATAAATCTTTTATATCAATGGTAGCCAAAATGTATTTATTACTATATAATTCTTTCTTGATTTTCTTCAAACAATCCCAGGAATCCTTGAGAATATGTTGGTAATCAAGAAGTGTAGATTTTAAATGAAAATCAAGAAATTTGGCTAAAGGTGTTGTTTTCCATGCTTTTACATCCACAATAGGCATTTGGGGGGGGGGGGTTCTGATGCTTTTATGTATCTTGAGGATTCCAAATATTGTTGGAGTTTTGGGGTACATTTGTGTTAGAAAGCTATGTTCTTCCTGTGCTATCTGATAGTTAAATAATAAATCATTCAAAGTGACATAAATATTTCTGCTAGCTATATTAAACTCATTTAGAGAGCTTTCCACATAAGTCTCCATATAGAATTCCCAACATTTTATCTATGTATATTTGTTGGTCCATGACAACCAAACCTCCCCCCTTATCAGGCTTCATAATTCGAATGGATTTATTGGAACAAATACTCTGGAAAAGTCTTGTTTCACACTCTTAAATTAAATGTAGTAATTTTGGATTTGTTTAACATTCTGATATTCATACACATTTTCAAATAAATGAATAGTAGGGTGGGGTGGAGGGTTGAATGTACTCGTTCTTGTACAACCCTTAACTGGTTCATTGGTACCATTCTTCTGAAAAAAGCAATTTAAATTTAATTTCCTAGTATATATTTTGAAATCTAGGAGATACTGGTCAACATTAACATTTAATGGTACAAAATTCATGCCATTTTCAAATAAAGAGGCCCATTCACCAGTAACCGTTTCACTACTGTAATTGTAAATTGTAAAATCATTACTTTCATTAGTCACAACAGTACACACCATGTTTAACATCACTATTCTCCGATACTAGAAATGTTTCAGTGTTCTGACAGGAAGAGCAAATTGGTTTATTACTATTTATTAATTTAATGTTGTTGTGTCTTTCGGCTTTTCCCGGTTAGGGGTTGCCACAGCGGAACTCCGGTCCGCTAATGATTGGTAGCGTATTTTTACGTGCCGAGTTACCAGCCCTGATGCACAACCTTCAACGAAGGTACACCCATTCATTTATTATTATAATTTGTATGAAAAACCACATGGAGAAGAAGAAACCACAGTGAGGTCAGAAATACCCCTCCCCCCATAGGTTTACATTTTTATTTATTAATGTATTGATTTTGTTTATTGGGACAGTCCAGCTGGGCACAAGTCCCATTTTCAATGGAGACCAGGGAGAAATGCTCCTTTTTACAGAATGAGAAGGCAGTTATACAAGATTTCCATAATAAATGTACATGTATATATATATATATATATATATATATATATATATATATATATATATATATATATATATATATATATACATAGACTAGTAATATGACAAGTTGATCAAAAAATTATAAAATGTACATACACAGAACAGTTAATAAACATACATAGAATTGTACTGATGCAACAGTTAAATGAAAACATGACCATTAAATGAAGAATTCTCTAAAATATTAACTAATATCAAGCTTATAAGAGTCTAGCTACTTTCAAATGGAATCAGCTGCAGATACAGAGTAGGAGACATTTAAATTATAGGATGAAGATGGTTACAAATTCTGAAGGAGTATTGAAGTCCAGGTAAAACGGAGATAGAGATAGTAGTGAAGAGGGGTAGAGGATTGTCAGATATAGACTGAAGTAGCAGCAGTATTATGGCCAGTTACATAAGAGAGTGGTGACGGTAAGGATATGGAAATTATCCAGGAACATCACATATACAGAGCTGACAACTGTGTAAATGATTTGGGGGAGTTTCTTCTCTATGTGGTCCTTTATACAAATGATTATAGGCATTATCAGTCATATACATTGAAAAGTACTTAACTAATGTTTTAATTAAATAGTATGCTACATTTGGTTTTCTGCATATGTTTAAGACATACAAGAACACTTGCCCTATTGATGGTTTTACTTTTCCTGCAGTATGTGGTTCCATACATAAAACCCTTCCTCGGAGTTATCTGCAGCAGTAAATTAATAGGAATGGCCAACATTTACCTGGTTCACTCTTCCGTCGAAGGCAGTGTAAATTTTGATATAAAGAGACAGCCTAAATCTAATCCCTTTGTTCTGTCAGACAGACCATACAAGAATGACTGGGCTTTTTTGTCAGTAATCCTCAACATTTTTTTTTTTTTAAAGAAATTACTCTCACGGCTGTGAATGAGAGGGAGGATAGAGGAATGGTGAGGATGCAAGGAGTAGAGGTGGCAAAGGTGGATGAGTTTAAATACTTGGGGTCAATAGTTCAGAGTAACGGTGAGTGTGGAAGAGAGGTGAAGAAGAGAGTACAGGCAAGATGGAGTGGGTGGAGAAGTGTGTCAGGAGTGATTTGTGACAGACTTGTACCTGTAAGAGTGAAAGGGAAGGTCTACAAGAGGGTAGTGAGAACAACTATGTTATATGGGTTGGAGACAGTGGCATTGACAAAAAGGCAGGAGTTTGAGCTGGATGTGGCAGAATTACAGATGTTAAGATTTGCATTGGGTGTGACGAAGGTGGACAGGATTAGGAATAAGTATATTAGAGGGTCAGCCCAGGTTGGAAGGTTTGGAGACAAAGCCAGAGAGGCACGATTACGTTGGTTTGGACATGTGCTGAGGAGGGATGCTGAGTATATTGGGAAAAAGATGCTAAGGATGAAGCTACCTGGTAACAGGAAAACAGGAAGGCCTAAGATAAGGTTTATGGATGTGGTGAGAGAGGACATGCAGGTGGTTGGTGTGACAGAGCAAGATGCAGAAGACAGGAAGAAATGGAAACAGGTGATCTGCTGTGGCGACCCCTAACAGGAACAGCCGAAAGAATAGGACTCTCACGGCTAGTGCATCTGGGATCCACATATTTCTTTATCACCTAAAAGATGCTACGAGTAGACTCAACTTTTGTAAGAATCGTTTCTTTCATTTTTGAATAAATCTCCTGCTTTACAACTCACCATTTTTTTAGTTTATGCATTACTGACTGGGTAGAAATCAGGCAAACTCTTCTTAAATTTATTTATTCAGCTTAAAATGGAAACAGATTTTTTTTTTTTTTTTTAAATAAAGACAGAGAGAGAGAAGAAAAAACTTTTTCAGGGCGGCGAACAGCTTGGCTAACACCTCTGGGCTTTCACCTTACTTGGAGTTTCAGCATGAACTCCCCAGATGAAAAAATCCTAAACTGCTACACAACTTTGTGTAAAAAGTATGCTGAGAATAAAAATAGATCGGTACAGTAACAACTACTAAGAAAAACAAAAAAGTACCGAAGCTAACACAGCTGAAGGTAGAACAATAAACTTTAATGCACACAAAAGAGAGTAAGCGCTTTCACGGTGTGCTCTCACAGCTTCATCAGACTGTTCTAAACTAGTAACAAATGCAGTTAAATACCATAAGTTAATTAGTCATTTAAAGCAGCGATAAAAGCATCAATTATCTAAGAATAAAATGTCACAACAAGAAAGCAGGCAAATGAAACAAAAAAGATAAAAAATATGTATAGAAAACAATCCTATACTCGGTGCTTGAGAGCTCTAGCTTTTAAAAAAGGCTTGAGAGAACTTCATTAAGACCTGGTATTTTATCAGCATTAAGAGACAGAATCCATTTTTGCTCTGCTGATTCTGTGTGATTTCTAAGATCTCCCCCTCTTAAACTCTCAGGAATGATCTCTAGCACAAGGAATTTAAAATTATGTTCCTGTCCATGGCACATAATACGCTTAGCAAGGGCATTGGTGTCTTTCTTGTTTCTAATGTCTCTCTGATGTTCCAGCACCCTGTCTTTGAGTTGTCTATTACTCATGCCTACATAAAAAGCATGGCAGAAAGTGCAGTAACTAAAATAAACAATGTTCTTAGTCCTGCAATCAGCATAAAAGTTTGTGTCTATTTTAAAGTGCATATTAGGGTGCATGCAAGTAGGACTAGAGTGTATAAACTTGCAGGCTGTGCAATTCCTGCATTTAAAAGTACCATGCCTCTCTGACTGTAAAACCTGGTTAAAAGTAGAAGTATTGTAGCACAGATGCCTTCTCAAGGATCTGATATTTTTAAAAGAAAAGTGTGGAACAGTATCTATGGCATTTCTTAATTCATCTACAGTATCCAAAATGCCCCAGTTCCTTTTGACAATTTCACATATACTACTAACATCAGAAGAATATGTGAAAGGAAAAGTACAGTTTTGTACCTACCATAAATGTAGATGTTCGAGTGCTAATACAGCTGCAGTAATCACATATGGGTTCTCTGCCGTCAGGCGGGTCCTCGGTCGGCCGAATTCCAAAGTCTTGGTCCGGCGTCGGTTGTTGTCACTTTCTTCCCCGACGTCAGTGCGACAGGGGTATATAAGATACAGCCGACGCCATATTCTTCAGTCTTTCTTGCCCCAGATATCAGGTGCCCCCAGAAGGAAGGCAATACATAAATTATATATATATATATATATATATATATATATATATATATATATATATATATATATAAATATATTCAAGCAATGCAATGTAATCAAAAAACAGTAGTTGCAAGCAAATACACCACAGGAGGATAACCCAAATTAGGTTGTATGAGCAGGTGTTAGCCACTAGTCCTTTACCAAGAGGGGAAGGAGGGAGGGAAACCTGTACTGCAGCTGTATTAGCACTCGAACATCTACATTTATGGTAGGTACAAAACTGTACTATGTTCATTGTGCATACAGCTGCAGTAATCACATATGGGTAGAATCCCAAAGCTACGCACAGGGTGGTAGGTACTAGGTGGAACTGGGGTGAGCCAGAATGCCCCGCAACACAGCAGTGGCACAGCCTGCTCTAGTTTTGGAATATAAGGGCAGGTAGTAGTGTTTTGTGAAGGTATGTACCGAACTCCAAGTGGCTGCCTCCAAAATATCTTTGGTAGGAACTCCTCTGAAGAAGGCTGTAGAGGTAGCAGTGGCCCTGGTGGAGTGGGGTCTGATGCCTGTAGGGACAGATTTCCCATGATAGGAGTAACAAAATCGTATGCAGTGGCCTATCCATTTAGAAATTGTCTGTTTTGAAACAGGCTTCCCTTGAGCTCCTAGAGCATAGGACACAAAAAGTTGTTCTGATTTCCTGAAAGGCTTTGTTCTGTCCAAATAATATCGTAGCTGTCTATGGATGTCTAAGGAATGTAGCAGCCTTTCCCCTTTGCTTTGAGGATTGGGGTAAAAGGTAGGCAAGTGTATGGCTTGATTCAAAGCTACCCTGGATACCACTTTAGGCATAAATGACGGGTTGGTTCGAAGGGAAACCCTGTCCTGATGGAAAATGAGAAAGGGCTGCACAGCCATGAGGGCTTGTAGTTCTAAAACCCTACGAGCTGAGGTAATGGCCAGAAGGAAAGCTGTTTTCTAGGAAAAATATAGCAAATCTGTTGAGGCAGCTGGTTCAAATGGAGGCAATGTTAATCTTTCTAGAATGTAATTAAGATCCCAGGCTGGCACAGGTTGCTTCCTTGGTGGTCTTATATTTTTAGCCCCTCTGAGGAACTATCTTAAAAGTGGGTGAGAGAATAATGGTGGTTCCGTGTTGAATTCTGTAGAAATGGCTGAGGCATGGATTTTTATAGAGGAAAATGAAAGTCCACTGTTCAGCAGCTCAGCTAGATACTGCAATACCTGAGGCAAATTCAGTTTTCTAGGGTCCTGGCCTTTTTTCTCATTCCAAGAGCAAAACCGTTTCCATTTTGCGGAATAAATCTTTCTAGTAGATGGCCTTCTGGCCTCCAGAATGACATCCTGCACCTCTTTGGGGAGCAGGGTCTGTTGTGGTGTTAAGGAATTTTCCATGCAGCAAGACTGAGTGTTTTCAGCTGACTGTGAAGAGTTTTGTAGCTGTGCTGAGTCAGCAGAAGAGGCATTAGAGGTAGAGGCCAGGGAGGAGTATGTGTTAGGCTCCTCAGGAGTGGGTACCAGTGCTGTCTTGGCCAGTCTGGAGCAATCAGTATCATCTTCGGTCTGTCTGCTCTTGCTTTCAAGAGCACCTTGGGCAGAAGAGGCAGAGGTGGGAAAGTGTACACTGTCCATGCTGTCCAACTGAATGAAAGGGCATCCACTCTCCAGGCCTTTGGATGAAAGGTCCTTGAACAAAACTTTTCCAATTGATGATTCCTGTGGGAGGTGAAGAGATCTATGTCTGGCCTTCCCCACACTTGGATTATCTTCGTAAACACCTGAGGATGCAACTTCCATTTGTGTGGATCTGTCATATTTCTGCTTAGATTGTCTGCCAGCGTGTTTTCCAAAGCTGGCAAGCACTGTGCTTGAAGTTCGATTTGCCATTCCAGAGCCAAGTTCCAAAGTTTCATGGCTAGTCTGCACTGGTGATATGAATGTGTTCCTCCTTGTTTGTTTATGTACCACATTACTGTGGTGTTGTCTGTTCTTATCAATAATTGTCCTGGATGTAGGAGGTCCTTGAATGCTGTAATTGCATTTATCACTGCTAGCATTTGTTTGATTGATGTCAAGGTGCTTTTCCTTTTGGGACCATTTGCCCTGATGCACCTGCCTGTCATGTGCGCCCCCCAGGCGTAATCTGAGGCGTCTGTTGTGATGACTTGATTTGCTTGAGGCTTGCAGAATGGGAGGCCTGTGTTTGTTTGGCATGCTTGGGCCCACCATAGAAATTCCTTTTGCAAGCATGGAATTACTGGGATTATTGTTTCCAAATTGTGGCTGTGTTGTGACCATAGTTTTTTTAGGTACCATTGAAGTTTTCTCATATGCAACTTTGCACATGGGATTAAAAGAATGCAAGATGCCATGAAGCCCAAAGCCTGCAGGATTTTCCTTGCAGTAAGCCTGGTACAATTTGCTAGTATTTTGAAGTACTGAGCTAGTTGCCCCTGTTTTTCTGGCGTAAGGTAGGCCATCTGGGTGTTTGTGTCCAAGTTGGCACCCAGGAAGGTTATTTTCTGAGATGGTGTTAGCCTGGATTTCTCTTTGTTGATTGTGTATCCCAGAGAATTCAGTAACCGTGTTGCACAAGCCAGATGTTCCAGAAGTGTGTGCTTGCTGTCCGCTTGGATCAGGCAGTCGTCCAAATAAGGGTAAATTTGTATCCCTTGAAGTCTGCAGTAGGCAATTACTGATGCCAGGCATTTCGTGAATACTCTGGGCGCAGTAGATAAGCCAAAGGGCAATGCAGAGAATTGATAGTGGATTGAACCTGCAAGAAATCTGAGGTATCTTCTGCAGCTTTGTCTGATTGGGACATGCAGGTATGCCTCCTTGAGGTCCAATGTTACCAGCCAAAACTCCTTGCCCAGCATGGGAAGAAGCTGCTGTAATGTGAGCATCTTGAATTTTGGTACGAGTAGAAATGTATTTAGGATGGATAAATCCAAAATGGGTCTCCAGTCAGTTCCTTTCCTTGGTACCAGAAATAGTCTGGAATAAAAACCTTGACCTTGTTCGAGAGTAGGTACCTCTTGAATAGCTTTCATGTCCATGAGTTTTGAAATTTGTATCTGTGCCTCTGCCCTTTGATTGTGTGGCAGGTTTGGCATGCCTCTCATTTTTGGAAGTGTGTGAAAATGAAATCTGTAGCCTCTGGTTATAATGTCCAGGATCCATTTGTCTGTTGTGATAATATGCCAATTTCTTGTAAATAATGCCAGTTTTCCTCCCAAGGGAGCTGCCAGCTGAGACTTGCTTGGCATGAAAAGGAGGAAGTCATTGTGTTTGTTTCCTATATTATTGTGCACTGTCTTCGCCACCTCTTGGTGCTGGAGTTTGCCATTGTCTGCCTCTATATGATCCTTGAGATTGTCCTCTGCCCCTTGTGCGTCTGTATCTACCTCTTTGGGGCTTGTCTGTGGCTGGAAAGGACCAGTTTTTAGAAGGCCAATTTCTGCTAAAACGAGGTGGTTGTACCTGAAGAAAAGCCTTGACAGTTTGCATGGATTTAGCTTTTTCCTCAATTTTCTGTAGTATCTCCTCAGCATTAGTACCAAATAGTACATCCTTTTGTAAAGGAGCATCTAGTAGTTTAGCTCTAACATGATCAGGCAAGCTTTGTTCCCTAAGCCAGGCATGTCTACGGATGACTGATCCTGTAACAGCAGCTCTACTTGAGGCCTCTAAGGCATCATAGCCACATTGTAAGGTGTGTTTACCCACCTGTTCTGCACTATGCATCATATCCTGCAATTCCTTCAAATCTGGTTGTTCAGGTTGAGACATTTTATTTCTTAATTGTGATAACAGAAACTGTTGATATTTAAGCATATGGAACTGACAATTTAAGGCCCTCATGGCTAGGGTGGCCGAGGTGTATACCTTTTTTCCCCACCTTTCTAAGGATCTAGATTCTCTTTCGGAAGGCAGTGGATTCTTGGCAGTAGAGGCCTTCATGCCCTTGGGGCCTTGAGAAATGGTTTCAGGGTCAGCATTATGGCTTTTGAAAAAAAATTGGTGAGAATTAGGAACTCTGTAGTACCTATCAGGTTTGATCGGGGCAGGAGGCAGGGAATCTGGATTAATACAAGCCTCCGAATAAACATCATCAAGTATGTCCAAGACAGGAGGTATGGCCAGAGGTCTGTGTTGAGGTAACAAAAGAAATTCCCTAAGCCTTTTCTTGGAATCAGAAAAGTCTTGGCCTTCCCAATGGAAGTGTTCCCTCAAGGTGTGCAAGGTTTCTACAAAGGAAAAGTCCTCTGGGGAGATACAGAAGGAATGGACTGCTCTGCATCGGAATCTTCATAAGGGAAGTACGAGTGTTCCTCAACATCAGAATGTTCTGAAAAAATGGAGCCCTGTTCAGAAGAGGGAGAATCTTCCTCCACTCTGGGTTTCTTGTCTGGAGGGGGTTGGGAACCCCTGATAAGAGTAATTGAATCCTCAGCCATTTTAAGCATCTGCTTTTTAGGCATGGGGCCTGGGGATGGGCCCTGTGCAACAGGCCTCTTGGGATGCATGGCTGATTTGGACTTAGTAAAGGCCTTAATGGAAAAGGAGGATGAGGGTCTAAAGACACCCTGGGTGGAAGTGGACCTGTCCACATTAGTAGGCTCAACACTCACAGTGGCTTCGGTTGTAGTCTGAGTAAGGGCCGAGGTACGAGCGGTCTCAGTTACAGAAGACACCGCCAAGGAAGTGTCGTCAGTAGTCAGGGACTGCATAGGCGTCTCACTGAGAACCGGACCACGTGTAGCCGTTTTTGGCGTGGTGTCAGTGGGGACCGCGGACCTAGAGTGTCGGCCTTTGTCCTTGCGTTTTTTGGGCAAAACAGTAGTCGGGGTCTCCGACGACATTTTGTAATCAAATGCTTTACCAAAATAATGTTGGGCGAACTCCGCCCGACGCTTAATAGTGCGTTTATTGAAAGTAGCGCAAAAGCGACAGCCCGAGACGTCGTGGTCTGAGCCTAAACAAGGTATGCAGAGGGAATGGAAATCCTTATGTGGTATTTGCTTCCCACAAGAAATACAATTGTTAACTTTGTCTGACATCGGTTTGAGGCAAGAAAAGTTTCCCCAACGGGGTACTTAGCTTTAAAGAAGACTTCGATTTCCAATTTTTCGTAAATTCAGGAGCTGGCCGACCGGCACTTGCGAACTGCTTCTGCTTCGGGCACCGCGCGGCAAAAAAGACTGAAGAATATGGCATCAGCTGTATCTTATATACCCCTGTCGCACTGACGTCAGGGAAGAAAGCGACAACAACCGACGCCGGACCAAGACTTTGGAATTCGGCCGACCGAGGACCCGCCTGACGGCAGAGAACCCATATGTGATTACTGCAGCTGTATGCACGATGAACATCAATCAATCCTGTCCTTTGTTCTGTAGCTATGGCTTCAGTGTTAGGTGCAGCAGCGTAATAAGGCCTGCATTTGCCCCCTCTCTCCTTATACGCATCAGTAATGCAACTGTCAATATCCTTTTCCTTGTAGCTTCTATCTAGAAAATCCATTTTTAAGGTCTCCAGGGCCTCTGCAAGCTGTCCGTCATTATTATGGAGTCTCATGACCCTGTACACCTGCCCCTTAACAACATTTCGGGTAACATGCCTAGGAAGCATGCTATCTCTATGGAGCAGATTATTCTTTCTTGTGGGTTTCCTATAAAAACTAGTTACTAGGCTAGTCAAATCAGTTTTGTTCACCGTATCAAAAAATTCAATTTCATCAAAAGAATATTTAAAAGTAAATCTTAAAAAATCTGTAGACTGATGTAGGAACTCTATAAACTGCGTGAGACTCTCAACTGACCCCCTCCACAACAGAAAAATATAGTCAACAAATCTTACATACCATAAGATATGTTCAGAGAAGCCCTTGCTTTAAATAATATGTCTCTCTCCCATTGTACCAACACAAGGTTGGTGTAGCTGTTGGCACAAGTTGTGCCCATTGCCACGAAAACCTTTTGTGCATACAACTGATCTTCAAACAAAAAGACATTGTTTTCTAAAACCAGTTCTAAAAGGGCACACATTAAATTGATCTTGTCCTCAGTAAAAAGTACAGTTTTGTACCTACCATAAATGTAGATGTTCGAGGATCCACATTGCTGCAGTCCTAACTATTGGGTAGTCCGCTGTCCAGTCGGCCCGAATACCAAAGTATATGGCTGACGTCGGTCAGGGCGCATTAGACTGACGTCAGTACGTCAGGGTACTAATCGCATGACCGGCGATCATATCCTCAGTCTTTCTTGCCCCAGATGTCAGAAGACCCTGAAAAGATAAGGCCAAAACCAAAACTCCCAACATATCTGCACCAAAATATATATATATATATACAAAATATACAAAATTAGCAGAATATAACCTCACCTACACAACCACCCCTAAACACAGAGGGGAAGGAGGGAGGTGGACTGCAGCAATGTGGATCCTCGAACATCTACATTTATGGTAGGTACAAAACTGTACTATGTTCTTCATTCCACATTGCTGCAGTCCTAACTATTGGGTAGAATCCCAAAGCAGAGGTAAGGGAGGCTGGCAAATCATAAGGAAGCAGGAGCTGATAACATGCCTTGCAAAATAGCTGTGGCAAAACCAGCCCTAGACTTAGAGTAGAGAGGAAGGTGGTAATGCTTAGAGAAAGTATGCACTGAACTCCAAGTAGCTGCCTCCAAAATATCCTTAGTTGCCACCCCTTAAAAAGCTGTTGAAGTGGCAGTAGCCCTAGTGGAATGAGGCCTAATCCCAGCTGGAATCTCCTTGCCATGGTGGGAATACCAAATGCAATGCAAAACCCAATCCACCTAGAAATAGTTTGTTTTGACACAGGCTTGCCCTGAGAACTCAAAGCAAAAGAAACAAACAACTGCTGAGACTGCCTAAAATCCTTAGTCCTGCTCAAATAATAACGCAATTGCCTGTGTACATCTAAAGTGTGCAAAATCTTTTCCCCTTTATTTTGGGGATCTGCATAAACGTAGGCAAATGAATAGTTTGGTTTAAAGCCACACTAGAAACCACTTTAGGCATAAAGGAAGGATTAGTGCGTAATGATACCTATCCTTATGAAAAATCAAAAAGGCTCAGCAGCCATAAGGGCCTGTAACTCAGAAACCCTTCTTGCAGAAGTAATGGCCAACAAAAGCAGTCTTCCATGACAAGTATTTCAGTTCAGCAGTAGCTGCAGGCTCAAAAGGTTGTAGAGTAAGTTTCTCCAACACAAAATTGAGATCCCAAGCAGGAGTAGGAGCTCTCATTGGGGGTCTTATATTCTTTGCCCTCTAAGAAATTGCTTGAACAAAGGATGTGAAAACAATGGTGGGTCACAATCATAGTGAGCTGAAATTGCTGCAGCATGAATCTTAATGGAAGAGAAAGACAAACCTTTGTCCAATAACTCAGTAAGATATTGAAGAGCCACACTCAAATTAGGCTCTGAAATCTCCAAATTCTTTGCTGCAGTCCAAAATAAAAATCTCTTCGATTTTTCTGTATACACTTTGTTTGTACTAGGTCTTCTGGCTTCCATAATCACATTTAAAACTTGTTGAGGAAGTTGAGACCTGCTGTCTTTCAAAACAGAATATGCCAGGCTGTTAGATGACGAGAGTGAAGCTTGACATTGAGCAGACGACCGTCCTTCTGAGACAACAGATGTGGAATCAAGGGTAAAGGCCATGGAGGCTTCTTTACCAGACTCCTCAGTAATGGGTACCAGTGCTGCCGAGGCCAATCTGGAGCTATTAAAATCATCCTTGGCTTGTCTTGTCTGACCTTTAGAAGCACCTTTGGAAGAAGAGGCAGAGGTGGAAACGCATACACATGAAGATTTTTCCAACTGAAAGAAAGAGCATCCACTTCCCAAGCTGTGTGATGAAACCTCTTTGTGCAAAACTTTGGCAGCTGGTGGTTTAGTGGAGAAGCGAACAGATCTATGTCTGGAGTTCCCAGGACACTGTCAACTTTTGAAATACATGAAGATCCAGTTTCCACTGTGGGATCCATGATTTGTCTGCTTAACACATCTGCTAAGGAGTTCTGTGCTCGGCAGAAACCTTGCCTGAAGAGTTAGTTGCAAACTTAGCAGTCTCCCATAAAATCATTGCTTGCCTGCACAATGGGTAGAATGTGTTCCCCTTGTTTGTTGATGTACCACATGACAGTTGTGTTGTCTGTTAGAATCAACACCTGCCCTGGAAGAAGTAACTCCTTGAAAGCCATTAATGCAAACTGGACTGCTAACATCTCCTTCATGTTGATATGTAGATGCTGTAGTCTGGCAGGCCACTTGTCTTGTATCCACTTTCCATTTAGATGAGCTCCCAAGCAATGTCTGAGGCATCTGTCGTTAGAATTTGACTCGCCTCTGGCCGGGTCACAGAGAGTCCCTTGTTTAGGTGACATTCCTGAGCCCACCACAAAACTTCCTTTTGAATGCAAGGTATTATTTGAATGACAGTGTCCAAATCCTGGCAGTGCAGTGTCCATACATTGTTGAGATACCATTGTAGCTTCCTCATATGCAGTTTGGCATTGGGAAGCACCAGAATACAAGATGCCATGAACCCTAAGGCTTGAAGGACTGTCCTTGCAGTCAGCCCGGACTGAAGAGATAGTTGATGGAAGTAACTGGAAAGATTCTTTTGTTTGTCCGGGGTTAAAAAGGCCATCTGGGCTGCTGTATTCAGTATCACACCCAGAAAGCACATGTCTTGAGAGGGTACTAGACTGGACTTTATTTCGTTCACAGAATACCCTAGGCATCTTAGCACTGCTATGACATATTCAAATGCTGTAGAAGGTCTTCCTTTTCTTGAGCCAGAATCAGGCAATCGTCCAAATAAGGATAGATTTGTATTCCTTTTAGCCTGAAGTAAGCTATTACTGGAGCCAGAACCTTTGTGAATACTCTGGGCAGTAGATAAGCCAAAGGGCAATGCAGAGAATTGATAGTGATTGAACCTGCAAGAAATCTGAGATACTTTCTGCAGCTTTGTCTGATAGGCACATGCAGGTATGCCTCCTTGAGATCTAATGTCACCATCCAGTGATCCTTGCCCAGCAGAGGTAAAAGCTGCTGTAATGTCAACATCTTGAACTTGGGAATGTAGATATGTATTTAGGATGGATAAATCCAAAATTGGTCTCCAGTCAGTTCCTTTCTTTGGTACTAGAAATAGTCTGGAATAAAATCCTAGACCTTTCTGGCACAGGTACCTCTTGAATAGCTTTCATGTCCATGAGTTTGAAATTTGTATCTGTGCCTCTGCCCTTTGATTGTGTGGAAGGTTTGGCATGCCTCATTTAGGAAGTGTGTGAAAATGAAATCTGTAGCCTCTGGTTATAATGTCCAGGATCCATTTGTCTGTTGTGATAATATGCCAATTTCTTGTAAATAATGACAGTTTTCCTCCCAAGGAGCTGCCAGCTGAGACTTGCTTGGCATGAAAAGGAGGAAGTCATTGTGTTTGTTTCCTGTATTGTTGTGCACTGTCTTCGCCACCTCTTGGTGCAGGTGAACTGCCATTGTCTGCCTCTATATGATCCTTGAGATTGTCCTCTGCCCCTACCACGTCTGTATCTACCTCTTTGGGAATCTGTGGCTGGAAAGGACCATCCCTTAGAAGGCCAATTTCTACTAAACTTGGGTGGTTGTACCTGAAGAAAAGCCTTGACAGTTTGCATGGATTTAGCTTTTCCTCCATTTTCTTTAAATCTCCTCAGCATTAGTACCAAATAGTACATCAGACTGTAAAGGAGCATCTAGTAGTTTGTCTCTAACATGATCAGGCAAGTTCTGTTCTCTCAACCAGGCATGTCTACGGATGACTGATCCTGTAACAGCAGCTCTACTTGAGGCCTCTAAGGCATCATAGCCACATTGTAAGGTGTGTTTACCCACCTGTTCTGACACATGAACTATATCCTGCAACTCTTTACACTCAATACCTGGTTGTTCAGGTTGAGACATTAGATTTCTTAATTGTGATAACAGAAACTGTTGATATTTAAGCATATGGAACTGACAATTTAAGGCCCTCATGGCTAAAGTGGAAGAGGTATACACTTTCTTTCCCCATCTTTCTAAGGATCTAGATTCTCTTCAGGAAGGCAGTGGATTTTTGGCAGTAGAGGCCTTCATGCCTTTGGGGCCTTGAGAAATGGTTTCAGGGTCTGCATTATGGCTTTTGAAAAAAATTGGTGAGAATTAGGCACCCTGTAGTACCTATCAGGTTTGATGGGGCAGGAGGCAAAGAATCTGGATTAATACAAGCCTCTGCATAAACATCATCAAGTATGTCCAAGACAGGAGGTATGGCTAGAGGTCTGTGTTGAGGTAAAAAGAAATTCCCTAAGCCTTTTCTTGGAATCAGAAAAGTCTTGGCCTTCCCAATGGAAGTGTTCCCTCAAGGTGTGCAAGGTTTCTACAAAGGAAAAGTCCTCTGGGGAGATACAGAAGGAATGGACTGCTCTGCATCGGAATCTTCATAAGGGGAGTACGAGTGTTCCTCAACATCAGAATGTTCTGAAAAAATGGAGCCCTGTTCAGAAGAGGGAGAATCTTCCTCCACTCTAGGTTTCTTGTCTGGAGGGGGTTGGGAACCCCTGATAAGAGTAATTGAATCCTCAGCCATTTTAAGCATCTGCTTTTTAGGCATGGGGCCTGGGGATGGGCCCTGTGCAACAGGCCTCTTGGGATGCATGGCTGATTTGGACTTAGTAAAGGCCTTAATGGAAAAGGAGGATGAGGGTCTAAAGACACCCTGGGTGGAAGTGGACCTGTCCACATTATTAGGCTCAACACTCACAGTGGCTTCGGTTGTAGTCTGAGTAAGGGCCGAGGTACGAGCGGTCTCAGTTACAGAAGACACCGCCAAGGAAGTGTCGTCAGTAGTCAGGGACTGCATAGGCGTCTCACTGAGAACCGGACCACGTGTAGCCGTTTTTGGCGTGGTGTCAGTGGGGACCGCGGACCTCGAGTGTCGGTCTTTGTCCTTGCGTTTTTTGGGCAAAACAGTAGTCGGGGTCTCCGACGACGTTTTGTAATCAAATGCTTTACCAAAATAATGTTGGGCGAACTCCGCCCGACGCTTAATAGTGTGTTTATTGAAAGTAGCGCAAAAGCGACAGCCCGAGACGTCGTGGTCTGAGCCTAAACAAGGTATGCAGAGGGAATGGAAATCCTTATGTGGTATTTGCTTCCCACAAGAAATACAATTGTTAACTTTGTCTGACATCGGTCTGAGGCAAGAAAAGTTTCTAACGGGTACTTAGCTTTAAAGAAGACTTGGTTTCCAATTTTTCAGAATTCAGGAGCTGGCCGACCGGCACTTGCGAACTGCTTCTGCTTCGGGCACCGCGCGGCAAAAAAGACTGAAGAATATGGCGTCAGCTGTATCTTGTATACCCCTGTCGCACTGACGTCAGGGAAGAAAGCGACAACAACAGACGCCGGACCAAGACTTTGGAATTCGGCCGACCGAGGACCCGCCTGACGGCAGAGAACCCATATGTGATTACTGCAGCTGTATGCACGATGAACATCAATCAATCCTGTCCTTTGTTCTGTAGCTATGGCTTCAGTGTTAGGTGCAGCAGCGTAATAAGGCCTGCATTTGCCCCTCTCTCCTTATACGCATCAGTAATGCAACTGTCAATATCCTTTTCCTTGTAGCTTCTATCTAGAAAATCCATTTTTAAGGTCTCCAGGTCCTCTGCAAGCTGTTCGTCATTATTATGGAGTCTCATGACCCTGTACACCTGCCCCTTAACAACATTTCGGGTAACATGCCTAGGATGCATGCTATCTCTATGGAGCAGATTATTCTTTCTTGTGGGTTTCCTATAAAAACTAGTTACTAGGCTAGTCAAATCAGTTTTGTTCACCGTATCAAAAAATTCAATTTCATCAAAAGAATATTTAAAAGTAAATCTTAAAAAATCTGTAGACTGATGTAGGAACTCTATAAACTGCGTGAGACTCTCAACTGACCCCCTCCACAACAGAAAAATATAGTCAACAAATCTTACATACCATAAGATATGTTCAGAGAAGCCCTTGCTTTAAATAATATGTCTCTCTCCCATTGTACCAACACAAGGTTGGTGTAGCTGTTGGCACAAGTTGTGCCCATTGCCACGAAAACCTTTTGTGCATACAATTGATCTTCAAACAAAAAGACTGTTTTCTAAAACCAGTTCTAAAAGGGCACACATTAAATTGATCTTGTCCTCAGTAAAACAATGGCTGACATGCATACATTTCCTGACATTTTCTATACCCCAAATATTGGGGATCACAGTAAAGAGAGACTCTACATCCATTGTCACTAAAAGATAATCAGCACTCGAATCAGAAGTAGCCACGTATAGTCTTTGTAAGAAGGTCCTGGTATCTTTTAGGATGTGTCACAAGTGTCCAACAGAGAATGCAAATTCTTTTCAATGTAAATAGAAAATGGCTCAGTTACCCATCCTTTCCCAGACATTATTGGGCGCATGGGCGGCAGTGTTAGATTCTTATGCACTTTGGGTAAGCCATAAATGATAGGTATAAGTGGTTGCTGCACCTCAAAATATTTAAACAACTTATCGATCATACCAGTCATAAGCAGATCAAAAATAAGGAAGGAAAACCTTCTCGGTCATACCATAAACAGCAGTTTTAGAAATACAGACATAAGTGGTGTCATCACACAACAATTTATGCATTTGTGTTTGACATAAGTCCTTGTCTAACACAACAATTCCACCACCCTTATCTGCTGGTCTAATCTCTAAGAATTTCAAGTTCTTGAGTTCATTGAGGGCTGCATATTCATCATTATAAAGATTAAAGTATTTCTTCTTTTATTAGATTTGAATTCTCTTCTTATTTGCTTCTCACAAGCCTGAATAAAGGTCTCTATCTTGGCATTGGGTGGTGGGATAAAAGTGCTGGGTTTTCTAAAGGAAGCAGTGTCAGGTAGCATCGCTTTCAATGTAAGAGTCCTACCGAACAATCTAAGATCAGTTGAGACACCAGTTTGCTTGGCTTCTCTGCCAGAGACGAATGATAAACCTTTGTTCAGCAATGCTAACTGTGCAGCAGTAAGCTGTACAGAGGAAATATTAAAAACTAAACTGTTTACCTCCTTTTCCGTTGGCCTGTTAGGTTCACATTCATTTCTGTACTTGGGAGGCGATAGAGTTTGCCCTTCCTCCCTCGATTCTGTGACCTGTCCCTGATAGGAAAAGGGCTTTGCAGTTGAAAAGAAGTGATAGCTCTGGGTCTTGCTCCAGTGTTAACATTAGTAGTGGAGTCACCATTATCATCAGAATGGGACTTCCTTTTTTTATGAAGATGTATCAGGGGTGCTACCTCAGCAGTACTATGGTGGTGTGATGACTCGGCTCTGCTTCTGGTCGACTGAGCCAGTTCTGTGGAGTTGGCCATTCGTGGCTCCTCCCATTAAAGATACAGGCTGATTCAGGGATTCCCTGGTAGTTTCACACACAGGATACGATGCGTGTG
This sequence comes from Protopterus annectens, assembly GCF_019279795.1. NCBI lineage: Eukaryota > Metazoa > Chordata > Ceratodontiformes > Protopteridae > Protopterus > Protopterus annectens. The sequence goes on along the minus strand of NC_056725.1, from coordinate 762,407,424 downwards.
GTACATCTTCAGAGTTCACGGCTGGTGGGGGGTTACTTCTATCCCATGCAAAAGCCACTCCAGTAGTAAAATCCTTGATGTCGTGTTGCAATTTCTTTATTTTAGTGGACTGTAACCTCTTCTCATAAGCCAGAATGTTGTCATAGAGGTTATCAAGTTTGTCCCCCATAATATCAGCAGGAAAGGAACTATAAATTTCATCCTGCAGAACTGAAATCTGACATTGCAATTCTTTCTCTTCTGGAAGAGAGAATTCTATAAGAAGTTCCAAGTAGCCAGAGCTTGCTTGCAAGTTAAATGACTGCCATTTCATCAGTAGATCTGGATATACATTACCATAGCTAGGCATATTGAGAATTCTTACGCCCCTGGGTACAACCTTATGCTTTAAAGATGCTTCCAGATGAAATAGCTGCCATTGCAGCCGTTTAAATTTACAAAGCTTATTTTCCAGTCCTTTAAATTTGTTCATGAAAAGTGGGCAAGTCTTGTCTATATCCAAAGTATAGCAGAGTGAAGTAGAAGTCAAGGTAAGGTCAGTAACAAGGAGGGGGAGTTGCATTACTGATGCGTACAAGGAGAGAGGGGGGAAATGCAGGCCTTTTACACTGCTGCACCTAATACTGAAGCCATAGCTATAGAACAAAGGACAGGATTGATTAGGTTTCCTGTCACATATTCTTCTGATGTTAGTAGTATATGTGATATTGTCAAAAGGAACTGGGCATTTTGGATACTGTAGATGAATTAATAAATGCCATATATACTGTTCCACACTTTTCTTTTAAAAATATCAGATCCTTGAGAAGGCATCTGTGCTACAATACTTCTACTTTTAACAAGGTTTTACAGTCAGAGAGGCATGGTACTTTTAAATGCAGGAATTGCACAGCCTGCAAGTTTATACACTCTAGTCCTACTTACATGCACCCTAATATGCACTTTAAAATAGACACAAACTTTTATGCTGATTGCAGGATTAAGAATATTGTTTATTTTAGTTACTGCACTTTCTGCCATGCCTTTTATGAAGGCATGAGTAACAGACAACTCAAAGACAGGGTGCTGGAACATCAGAGAGACATTAGAAAAAAGAAAGACACCAATGCCCTTGCTAAGTATATTATGTGCCATGGACAGGAACATAATTTTAAATTCCTTGTGCTAGAGATCATTCCTGAGAGTTTAAGAGGGGGAGACCTTAGGAATCGCACAGAATCTGCAGACCAAAAATGGATTCTGTCCAAGGGCGCCCGCAGGCAGGTGCAAGGGGGTGCACTTGCACCCCCCTGGAACCGGCTGGCCAAGAAATTAATTTAAATAAAAAGTTTTTTTTTTTAAAGGGCGTTCCTCTTTAAGAACGCCCTTTGCATCCCGTCCAGTCACACAGACGCAACAGGTGTTTGAGACCGGTTTTCAGCTTCTGTGTCTGGGCGCGACTGATGGTTTACGTCCTTTTCTTTCGCGCCTACTGGAAATTTGAATTCAAGAGGACGTTCGGACTGCGCAGATGAATGTAGACGTGAAAGGTAGGTGTGTGCGTGTGTGAGTTCAAGTGTTTAAGAGATGGGTGTGTGTGTGTGTGTGTGTGTGTGTGTGTGTGTGTGTGTGTGTGTGTGTGTAAGAAATAGGTAGGTAGGTAAAGGCAGGTGTGTGAATGTGTGCTTTAAGTGTGTAGAGTATCTATGCTTAGTCATTGATTAGTAGTGCACACAGATACAAGTACACATAACTAACTTGGTATTAATTAATGTCTTGGTAAATGTGCGAGATCATTGGTTAGGCTACAAATGATCTGCTGGATCAACAGCCTGTTATGAACCTTTAACCTATGATCTCGTATATAAGTACACAAAACAAATGTAACTGCAGCTTCCTTATATACGATAGCCAGACTTCATGGAACAGAGTGATGGAGCCCTGATTGTGATCCAGATGTCCTGAACTTTAGTGCCACTGACACAAGAGGAGGAAATATGGGGTGTGAGACAAAGTTGCTTGTTTCAACTCGCCTGCTACTGGAGGCAGGATTGAGGTAGGGCATGTGTCTGGGCACACTTCCCAACATCTAACATTCCTACACTTAGTACGCAGAGCAGGTAAAGCTCCATGTGGTGCAATGAATTATGATCAGATTTCTCTGATCTTAACTATACAGTTATGTTTTCTTGAAATGAATGTTATGATTCACCTCATTAGCTTCTCTGTTCCATTCTAGAGGTGAATTTCCTGACATCTGGTTCTTGAACATGTAACAGTTTGTTTATGATCAGAGATTTGATCATAATTATTCATGTTTTCTTAATCATGTCCTGAAATTTTTAATCTGGTGTAAAGAGGTCCATCTTCATCAAGCAGTATGAGTGAAATCACATTTCCGGTCAGCTCAGCATCCAAACCTTTTCCAGGGTATTACTCCATCCTCTTTGCCCAAAATGGCTTACCATCTCGCTTCCTGTCCAGCTCTCCTGCTGCTCATCATGTTTCCATTGGAGATGGATGCTTTCAGGCAACTTTGCTTTAAAGTTAACTACTTTGTGTAAAACATTGCTGAATTTTGCAATTATCACATCCTTTTTTGATTGGAATTAATATTTTTGCAGCTTTCCAATCTACAAATCAGGTCAGGTCCATCTGATTTCTTTTTTGCACGGTATTGCTTTCTCTCCCTTTGGCCTTTGCATTCTACACAATGTTTTTTACTTTCTATTAAACTGTTAGTTCATACATTTAATCTGTCATTTAATTAGATGTTAATATTTTCTAGTACTGAAGCTCTATCAGTTGCTGTCTCTTGTAGATTTTGGGTAGTTTATGTTACATTTATTCCTTGGCACTTGGCTGTACTTTCTAAAAATATTTTGACTGTGGATAGTCATGTATTTAGAAAGTGTATTTAATGTGGCCACAAAAAATGCCCAGAACAGAGACACTCTTTTTGCTATCTGGCTAAGTGAGGAGCACTTTGAATAGAAATGTGGCATTTGTGCTTCTTTCTATCCCCAGATTACAAAGGACTGTAATAACCTTCTTTTGAAAAGTCTTAAGGGTAGTTTGTGCATCCACTCCTGAAGGGACTTGACCTTGAGAACAGTCTTTGGGTTGACACAATTGGACTCAAGGACAGAGCCTACACTTTTGGATTTTTCTAACCACAACGATAAAGAAATACAGAAAACACAGCTGAAAGCTATACTTCTAAAGAGTTTTTTTTTTCAATCAGGTACCAAATAATCCTAGGTGGAAGAATTTTCTAAATTTCTGTAACCACTCCTTTTTTTGGGGGGGGGGGGAGTTACCAGGATGCCTATAATATTAGTTGAATATCGATTTAGACAGGTCAGACATGGGTGTTTCCTCTGTTTCTTTTATACAGGTATGTAAGAGTCTGTAATCTGGACCATTTCCAGACAGGCCCATACATTTCAGCTATTGCTGTTCTTTTACATTGGATGTAGACTACAAGATGATTGTGAGGGCTTTTCTGAAGGTGTTGCAGGAAATTTTACTCATGTCATCCACCTCTGGTACCAGTGGAGGCAAAGGCATTTATTTTCTGCTATTATTTTAATTTTTTTCTGCATTTTCTTCTCAGTTCTCCTCAACAGGCCTCTGTTTGGGTGACTCCAGCAATTCAAACTGTTATGATTCTGCAGGCCTAAATGTAGACACCATCAGATTTGGTGACACTGGTTCTGCTTCTGGACTAAGCCCTTTAGCTTTTGTGGTCAATTCCTTCTAAATCAACTATGCCATCTATGACCCCATGAGTTAGGCTCAACCATTTGGGGTGAATCTTTTTGCCATTTCTTGTCTGGGTCAGCATAACAATACTTGGTCTAGACACCCTCACCCTTAGGCTTGGGCTTGATATGCCCATCAACCTTGGGGTTTGAAGTATTGCTGTTGGGGTTTTGGCTTGGTGTCAGTTTTGGCCTTTCATGAGCTTTGGTGACAAATAATCGGGGTCAGTGCCTTTAGCCATGATTGTTACTTTGATGTTGATTTTCTCAGCCACATTGCAGAGAGTAGTGCATGTGCTGTCCTTGGCACCTATTCCTGTCTTGACATTGACCTTAACCAGAGACATTTTTCTGTCCCCTTCTCAGCATCAGAACAGAAGGCTCAAAGGGCCCCTTTGGGATCAGCAAGATGTATATGAACCAAATCTCTTTTTTCTTCTTCCTCTTCAGAACCTTCTTCTCTGAGAAAAGAGGTGTAGCACAGGTGCAAGAAGAGATACCCGAATTTCCTGTTAGAGTCTGTCACCCTAGATACTGATAACAGGGCTGTCATTGATTCCTTAACATCCCCTTCAGATGACTGCAAGTTAAGGAAGATCCTGGAAATGATGTGGCAAAAAGGGTGACCCACAGATTCCATGACACCCCCACACATAGGATCCCACAAAAGATCTTTAGTTCCCTCTGCCTTTCTACTGCAGGGTCCCGCTGCAAACAAGATGATTCTTGCTCTAATGACCACATGAGAAGAACTCAGTTCTGTGGCAACTGCTCTGAGGAAGCCAGACAAGATGCTTCATAAAAGCTTACAGTCCTTTATCTTGAGTAGAATGGCTCTGTCACTGCGAATTCAACAGTGAAAGCATCTGAAGAGGAACAAAAAAAAGACGGGAATGAAATTAAAGAAATACTTCCTCCCATTTGAAAAATCCATATAGAGCTGCAGAGCACTTTCCATTTGTGTTTAACTTGCATAAATCACACCCTCCAACCTTTCACCTTCTTTCCAATGCTCATTCAGGTGGAAATGTAATCTTCTAATTTAAAGAAAGGCCAACAAGGCCACAAAAAGGGAGGATACTAATACTATTCAAAGTAATATAACAGCTGTCCTGTTTTGAATTAGATCTGGTATATAAAGTACTAGAAAATATCTGCTCTTGTATTGTTTAATGCTGTGATGTTCTAGTAAGCATTTCAGAGGTACCAAAAAATAGATGATGGATTATGATTGTACTCAAAGGATAAGCTCTTAGAAGCCCAGAGGTTTCAGTGTGGCTTCTGGGTATGTAGTTGACTGTGAATGCCCTCTTATTAGTGAACTTTTCTAAAGGAATTACAGCAGGCTTGTTCATAGGTTCATGGATAAGTACTAGACTAGCCGTCCTTGTGGGCCATTTTAAACATAGCCAATTTCCCTTCCAAAGATGAGAATCAAACCCTGTATTTTGTGTTTCTGAGGTAAACACCATTATGCCAACTCCCAACCCCTCAAATTCTGTTTAGGTTGTAGGGGAGATATGAACCCATATAAGTGTGCATCACAAGAAGTAAAGGACAACCACATAACTCAAGTGCCACAAGCCCATTTAATGATACATTGATATGAACAGAACTATTTTATCAAGTCTTCTGAATAGTACAATGCCAGTGTTGAGTGTTTGTTTCATTCCCCATTACACCCATGAACACTTGCTCTTTTAATGTTAGTCTGTAATGTGTCATCAGCTAAATAAAAGTTATGTTGTTCTGTGACAGGCTGAAACTTTCCCTTTATTTTAATGAATATGTGCCTTGTTTTGGTAATAATTACATAACATTCTGTGCTGTTATTAATATCTGTGCCATAACAATTTTTGTCACAAATACCATTGTATGTTCTGTCAGCCACCACTCAGCCAGTTTAAGCCAAGTTACTTTGATAAATGAAAGTTTTTATAATGAAAAGAAATTATAATCTTAGTCAAAATTTTGTTGCATGACTCGTTCTATTTTACTTTCAGTCACATTTAACTCTCCAAGGTGTTAACAGACACCGGTCATAGGTGTTCTACGGTCCTTGTGTTCCTAAATCACATCTAATCACTGACTAAGCATACTCTACACACTTAAAACACATACACACACCTACCTTTACCTACTTCTTTTATTAGAGCTCCCGAATGCTGTGTTATGCCACTGTCACCTGCTGAAATATTAACTCTCATTAAAATATACAAGTTTCTCTAGAATGCCCTTATCAGTGGCTGGTCATATTAACTTTATAGTTGCTAAGTCTCTTCTTGCCAAGGTAAAAGTTCATTACTATCCGTATCCTGAAATAAAAATGCAACTTTTTTCCCTTTAAATTTCATATTAGAAGACAATCCATTACCGTTTGTCAGCCTTCTACCAAACACTTTCTCTGCAGAATCATCAGTATTCAACCTCCCTGATCTGTTGTTACCACTCTAAGCTTCTAAAGTTTCCTCTTTTCCCTGCCTGAGATATGCCTTCACATTATGATTGCAAATTGAGATTATGACATGCATCATTTTCTGTGGGATTGCAGGCTTGTTTCATTTCTAGGAGACTTGGGACATCTGATGTGATGTTATGTGCTCACCACACCAACTGTATTACACCGCCTTACAATCTCTAGTGTTGTCATTGTGTGATGCTGTCTAAAAAGCTGATCTTTCACACTGATAGTGCAGACTTATCCTTTGTTAATAAATTGCATAGTGACACTGCCATGATTTTTTGACTGCAGGAAACTGATTAATATAATATACTAAACATTTGGCCTGTGCATGTTGACAGCTGTCATTGTTAGGATGTGTAAGAACATTTGTTTGCTTAAATTTGGCGAGTTCATTCCTGAGAAAATATAAAAAGGTAGATTTTTTTTTTTTTTTTTTTTTAATGTTTGAGTTTTCGGAAACTAGACCATATGGTCTCGACTGTATGCCTTTAGAGTTCCTAAAACTTGGCAATCTGACCTAGATACAACAAATCACTTTTGTACAGCAATTTTATCAAACAGTAAATGTATCCAAATGAAAAGACTGAAAAGGGGGACCTGATATTTGAAAAGGGGGACCTGATATTAGAACAATAAGGGGGCAAATACAAAACAAAATATTTAAACGTGTATGTATATATATATATATATATATATGTGTGTGTGTGTGTATATAAATATTATATATAGATATATATATATATATATATATATATATATATATATATATATATATATATATAAAAATGTGTGTGTGTAGACCCACGTATTTATATACACAGTCTCAACCTCAGAGCAAAAAATCTGGACAAAGCCTAAAATGGGGGGGACAAATAGGGACAGATTTTAAATATTGCACTTACAAACTTAGAAAGTTGATAGAATAATAGGTTTTGCATTAGTATGAAATTTCTGAAGGATGTGGAGTCTTCCTCAGCTACTTGACAGAAAAGTACAGATTTTAGGAGGGACACAAAAAATGAGGCAAAAATCTGGACAGTCTGCAAAAATCTGTACAGTTGACAGGTATGATGGTGCTTACTGCAGTATTAAGTTTTCTTTGCATAAACATGTACAAAAGCAAAAATCAACTAGTTTTATGTATTTATTGTTTGTTGTTGTCCAGGTTAGCATGATACACATGTTAATCATTGGTGTAGCTGAAACACGTCAGAAATTTTTTGTGTTTTAATCCCATACCTGACACTTTTTTTGTTCAGTAACATCATTGATAGAAGATCTGCAAGATATTGACTACAAAGGCAGTAGTAGCCTATCGGAGACTTTAGGTTGTCTTATAACTTCAAAGCTGATGCATCACACAAGAAGCGAGCATTCAGATATAGTAGCGATATGATTTAGATAATTACTGACAGCAATTCATTTTCGAAATTCATGTTCTAGGTTTTGCATAATTTTAGGATGCAGATAAAATAAGTTGAACTGAGTAGTGTTACTGCTGGAAAAGCAAGATGTCAGTGAAGAAACTAATAGTGAAGATAGGGAATATAAATACTTGTTCTGTAATAACTCTCAAAATCCATGCCTACTGTGTTTGCTCAATGTGTCGAATACAAATCCTTGGCAACACTAACTCAATACCAAGTTTGTCTGCTAGTGATCTTGCATGACTGAATGTCATTCCTAAAGTGCTCTTCAGCATGGTGCGGTGCATATTTTAATAAGTCTGTTGATGTGTTGTTGAGCCTTTACTATATCAAGTTGAACAGACTACAACATCTGGGCAATGGGCTCAAGAACTGATGAGTAATTTCAATAATAAAGAGAGAAATCAGAAACGTGCATGAACAGCAAGCACCGAGTAACATATGTGCATTTTGTCTGGTTTCACCAGCAGAGCTCTTCTGAAGATTAGCCAGGCAGTGAAATATTTTCTCAAAGTTCTGACTAAACACAAGAATGGATCTATATTTCTTGATCCATCATGTCTCACACAGAAGATATATTTGGTACCAATGCTCACCATTTTGGACTGTCACGGAAAAAATTAATCTTCTTGATAACACCAACAGCACTACATATTTCAGGAACATCATTCAGATCATCGACTACAAGGTTTAATCTGTGAGATATGCAGTGGATAAAGGCTGTTTTTGGATACTTTTTGCGAATCTTTGCCTGAAAACCATTCTGGATGTTTGCCATTATGGAGCAGCCATCATAGCCTTGTCTGAGTAATTTTTCCAAGTCTAGACCGTACTTTATGCATTCACTGACAATGACATTTGATACAGACTGTGCATCTCTCGCAACAATGGGAACAAAAACCGTAAACTCTTCTCGAATACAATCATTAACAAAATGAATGCCCAATGACAGCTGCTCAGTGCCAGAGATATCTGCAGTTTCATCTGCTAATACACTAAATCCAACTGCCCTGTTCACTGCACAAACAATCTCCTTTTGAAGTACATGTTTGCATTCTGTCAACAGCTCATTTTGCACCTTATGGGATGTGCACTGATCATTTTCTGCAGCTGTTTCACTGTGCTATTTCAATATTGTGTTGCCAGCTTCAATACAAAAATCTAACAAGTCACAAAAATTTCCACCAGAGCCTTCTTTTCCACGGAGGGGAATGTCATGGGTTGCACAGTAAATAAAGGTAGATAAAACTGGTTCCAATTTATTTCGGTTCTCTGCAATTTGTTTTGCTACTGCTGCATCTAGCTGTGGAATAACAGCTGTTTCTGGCTTCTGTCATGTACGAGAAGAAATGGCAGCATCTTCAGTAGAACATTTGTGCCATGATGATTGCATGTGATTTCTTGCAGACTCATTGAAGGCATTACACTTTGCGTACACAATAGTGATGAAGCTGCTTGCAACCCATGGTGAAGTGACTGAGGAAATAATACACAAGTTAAGCAGAGTGGGCCTTTCAGGAGATGAGAATATGCAAGCCACGGTGAGTATTGCGACAATCAACTATATCTGAATATAATTGGTTGATAAATAATGACATGCATTTCAGTTTCAGATTTCATATTATTTAGAAAATGCATTCTAACACAAATTCTTATACTCTAGCAACTTTCTAAATGTGTCCCTAGTTTTGGGCCTTTGTCCCCAGAATTGTAACAGGCTTTGTCCAGATTTTTTGTCCAGATTTCTTGTGTTAAGAGATTCAGAGGTATGGTGTGTGTGTGTGTGTGTGTGTGTGTCTGTATGACTGTATAAGAAGGAGGTAGCATACCCCTCAGCTGTCCAGGTTTTTGCAGAATGTCCAGATTTTTTTGCCCCATATTCTTCCTAAAAAGGATTGAAGTTGCAGTTGCTAAATAATGACAGATATTTGAGTTTTAGATGTCATATCCTATAGAAAAATGCATACTAACATCATCATCTTCTTTCGGTCGCCACAGCGGATCATCTGTTTCCATTTCTTCCTGTCCTCTGCATTTTGCTCTGTCACACCAACTACCTGCAAGTCCTCTCTCACCACATCCATAAACCTTATCTTAAGCCTTCCTCTTTTCCGGTTATCTGGTAGCTTCATCCTTAGCATCTTTTTCCCAATATACTCAGCATGCCTGCTCAGCACATATCCAAACCAACGTAATCTTGCCTCTCTGGCTTTGTCTCCAAACCTTCCAACCTGGGCTGACCATCTAATATACTTATTCCTAATCCTGTCCACCCTCGTCACACCCAGTGCAAATCTTAACATCTTTAACTCTGCCACATCCAGCTCAAACTCCTGCCTTTTTGTCAGTGCCACTGTCTCCAACCCATATAACATAGCTGGTCTCACTACCCTCTTGTAGACCTTCCCTTTCACTCTTACTGGTACTAGTCTGTCACAAATCACTCCTGACACTTCTCCACCCACTCCATCCTGCCTGTACTCTCTTCTTCACCTCTCTTCCACACTCATCATTACTCTGAACTGTTGATCCCAAGTATTTAAACTAATCCATCTTCACCACCTCTACTCCTTGCATCCTCACCATTCTTCTATCCTTCCTCTCATTCACACACATATATTACGTCTTAGTCCTGCTGACCTTCATTCCTCTTCTCTCTAGAGCATATCTCCATCTCTCCAGGGTCTCCTCCACCTGTTCCCTACTCTCACTACAGATCACAATGTCATCTGCAAACATAGTCCACTGGGATTCCTGTCTGATCTCATCTGTCAACCTGTCCATCACCACTGCAAATAAGAAAGGGCTCAGAGCTGATCCTTGATGCAACCCCACCTCCGCCTTAAACGTATCTGTCACACCCACCCCAGACCTCACCGCTGTCACACTACCCTCGTACATATCCTGTACCACTCTTACATACTTCTCTGACACTCCTGACTTCCTCATACAATACCACAACTCCTATCTAGGCACCCTGTCATATGCTTTCTCTAAGTCTACAAAAACACAATGCAACTCCTTCTGACCTTCTCTGTACTTCTCCATCAACACTCTCAGAGGAAACATCACATCTGTAGTGCTTTTTTCTGGCATGAAACCATACTGCTGATCACTAATCATCATGTCCCTTCTTAACCTAGCTTCCACTACTCTTTCCCATAACTTTATGCTGTGACTGATCAATTTAATCCCAGATCTGCAGATCACCCTTATTCTTAAAAAATCGGTGCCAAAACACTTTCTCCATTCCTCAGGCATCCTCTCACTTTCCAAGATTTCATTAAACAATCTAGTTAAAAACTCCAGTGCCATTTCAACTAAACACCTCCATGCATCCACAGGTATGTCATCTGGACCAACAGCCTTTCCATTCTTCATCCTCTACATAGCTATCCTTACTTCCTCCTTGCTAATCCATTGTACTTCATGATTCACTATCCCGACATCATCCAACCTTCTCTCCCTCTCATTCTCTTCATTCATCAACCCCTCAAAGTACTCTTTCCATCAGCTCAACACACTCTCCTCACTTGTGAGTATGTTTCCCTCATTATCCTTTATCACCTTTACCTGCTGCACATCTTTCCTAGCTCGGTCCCTCTGTCTAGCCAATCGGTACAGGTCCTTTTCTCCCTCCTTAGTGTCCAACCTTTCATACAACTCTTCATACACCTTATCCTTAGCCTTCGCCACCTCTCTCTTTGCCATGCACCTCATCTCCTTATACTCCTGTCTACTTTCTTCATCTGTCTGACAATCCCATTTCTTCTTTGCAAACCTCTTTCTCTGTATACTGTCCTGTACTTCCTCATTCCACCACCATGTCTCCTTATCATCCTTCCTCTGTCCAGATGTCACACCAAGCACCTTTCTAGCCATCTCCCTTACTAGCTCTGCTGTAGTTACCCAGCTATTTGGTAACTCTTCACTGCCACCCAGTGCCCATCTTAACTCATCCCTGAACTCCACCTCACAATTACCCTTTTTCAATTTCCACCATTTGATCCTTGGTGCTGCCCTCACACTCCTCCTCCTCTTCTTGATCACCGTCATCCTACAAACCACCATTCTATGCTGCCTAACTACACTTACCCCGGTCACCACTTTACAGTCTCCAATCTCCTTCAAACTGGCCCTCCTATACAAGATATAATCCACCTGTGTGCATCTTCCTCCACTCTTGTATATCACCCTATGCTCCTCCCTCTTGTTAAAATACGTATTCATCACAGCTATGTCCATCCTTTTCACAAAATCCACTACCATCTGACCTTCTGCATTCCTTTAACACCATACCTACCCATCACTTCGTCATCCACTCTGTTCCCTTCACCAACATGCCCATTGAAATCTGCTCCAATCACCACTCTCTCACCCTTGGGTAAAGTCATCACCACTTCATCCAACTCACTCCAAAATTTTTCTCTCTCATCCATCGCACACCCAACTTGTGGAGCATATGCATTAACATCATTCATCATTACATCATCAATTTCCAGCTTCATAAACATCACTCTATCAGACACTCTTTTCAACTCTAAAACACTCTTAGCATACTGTTCCTTCAGGATAACTCCTACGCCATTTCTCTTTCCATCCACACCATGATAAAACAATTTGAACCCACCTCCGATACACCTAGCCTTACTCCCCTTCCATCTGGTCTCTTGCACACACATTATACCAACCTTCCTTCTGTCCATCATATAAAATGCATACTAACATAAATCCTGTTATTCTAGCAATGTTCTAAGTTCATGAGAGCAATATTTATAATTTGTCCCTATTTATGTTGGGCTTTGTCCAGATTTCTTGTAGAGGTTGAGGTGTGTGAGAGAAAGTGAAATGCCCTATTTAGAGTTAGCAGGTGGAATTTATTTCCAAATGCATTTTCAAGGAATTGTGAGCTTCAAGGAAAGAGAAGTTTACTGCTGCTCATGCCAAGTCTGCTTAAAATGTGCAACTGTTTTGTTTAGCAAATGGTATCATTATTGTGGTATAGAATTTTAAAGCAGTGTTAGTAGTACAGCAGATAGCATACTTGTATCTTGATGCAGAGGGCTATAGGTTCTACTCCCACAGCATGTAGATTTGTATTTTAAGGGGGTGGAGTGCTGCAGTCCTGGCTATGTCCTCCTTTGGATGAGATGCCTAATAACTATAAACTTGTTTTTCAGCTTACAACCCATTCTGTATTGCAAATATACCAGCTTACCATTTTTAATGCAACATAGGCAATGTATTCTTCAAGGGCACTGAATTTGTTGATGAAATGCTGAAATATAAAGTTGTTTTCTAGCAACAACCTCTTCATTAGTTTTAGATCTCTATTTATTCAGATGACTTTTACTTCTGCAGAGATTGTGCATACTGACTGACATTGATGGATTGTAATGACAAAATTTTAAGTGGCCTTTTATGGTTGAAATTTTTGAAATGCACAGTTTGTCATTATTGGTTCATATGTTTTGTTTCATTACTTGCTGGAAAAACATTCAAAACTATAAATTTAAAACACAGTCTAACAAGTGGTGCTGTATTATAGAAGAGTTAGAATTGATTTTTTTATATTATAATTAATACAATCTGTATATATTATAATCGTGCATAATCATATGTATAAATATGTACACTTCTGCATGGCTACTCTTGCTTATCACAGTAACAGGAAGGATACTGTAATGGCGGTGTCAAGAAAAAAGGTCTAAAGCTTTTAGTTAAGCATATAATGAAGTTGTTCACATCAATGATACTGCAGACCCAGTTTCATATAACTAAGGGTCAACCACACAAAATCAGAAAACACCCAGAATTTCCCTTGCCCACTCAGTAAAACTAATCTTGAAAAAATAATTAATTATGAGCATGTATTAGGGCTATTGGAATTATCTATAAAAAGATGAAGTGATGATTTGCAACTATGTCAATGTTGAGATTATGAAGAAATGCTTGATTAAGCATTAATTAAAAGATATACATAATTTAGTGAATGCACACAGTTTAAGTTAAATACAGCTATAACATGTCATGCATTCAGAGCACAGAATGTCAGCTTTTATTTAAACAGCAGCTTGCGTTACTGAGAGCTAATCTTGGAAGCCAAAGAACACTAGTGCTATAAACTAATCTGTTTAAATCTGTATAATCTGAACAGGCTCATGGGACTCAGTTTAGTGTCCTACATGAAAAATACTGAGCTAATGAACACTATTCCCCAGTAGTTTGTTTCTAAGTCACTTACAAATAAATAAATAAAATAAGGGGAAGTATTTTGAGGTAAATCAAATACCTTGTCTTTATGGTAGGTAAAAAGTAAAACTCTGCTAGTACCCAAGTAAATAAAATGATTATTAGCAATGAATGAGAAATTATTCCAGTTTAGAGAACTGAACAGCCAAGCCTTCTTGATCAGAATTCAAAAGGGCTGCCAGCTGAAAGTTCCCTCGAGTTAGTTGCAATGTACATGGGGTATGTAAAACAACTTATCACGGATTCCTAATTAAATCCAGATATCTGTAATCATTGTGGAAGTAAAGCATAAAACAGTATGCACACTAAGAATTTTGACAATGTTTATGGCAACTGGGGAGAAATAGCCAAGTAATGGGACCCTGTAATGGCTGTGTGGGGGAGGGGGCTGCATGAGTGGAGGGGGTGGGGCTATGTGGGTGGAGGTGGTGGGGCTTTGTGGGTGGGGCTCTGGGTTTGCACCCCCCCCTACAAAAAATCCTGCGGGCTCCCTTGATTCTGTCTCTTAATGCTGATAAAATGCCAGGTCTTAATGAAGTTGTCTCTCAAGCCTTTTTTAAAAGCTAGACCCTCTCAAGCACAGAGTATAGGACTGCCTTCTATACATATTTTTATATATATATTTTTTATACGTTTCATTTGCCTGCTTTCTTGTTGTGACATTTTTCTCTTAGATAATCGATGCTTTTATCACTGCTTTAATTGACAAATTAACTTATGGTATTTAACTGCATTTGTTACTAGTTTAGAACAGTCTGATGAAGCGGTGAGAGCACACTGTGAAAGCGCTTACTCTCTTTTGTGTGCATTAAAGTTTATTGTTTTACCTTCAGCTTTGCTACACAACTTTCCCTCCAACAGTATCTAGCCATTCAAATTCCAGCTTTCATGCATACAATCACTGTACATCTAATTAAGCATTTTTCTTCAGTCTTCTTGTTTAAAAACAGATTATCTCAGCCACATAAGGAATGTCAGATGTCATTTTGTGGTGGCTATTATATGTCATAATACATCATTCTCACCGGGTTTTAGTGTTCCCATGTGTACTCATTCTGGAATTCTGTGGCAGTGTACAAGTTTACAAAAAACACAAACATACATGAATGCAACACACTCAGAAATCTACACAAAAAGCAAAATATTACTTTTAAAACTCCATCTGCTCGTTTGTTTTTCAGTACAGCTGCCACTGACCTCTTTATAAGATCAAAAGACTGAATACCAGCCTGTCTTCTAACCAAAGAGCTACCTGGCCCTGCACATATGCACCTTCTGCCACAAACCATTCATGCCCCAACATTCTCAATATGTCCTGTTTTGCCTATTGATTTACCCTTTTCCCCTAAAAATAACCTGAAAGTTGTTTTCTTCAAACCAACATACCCCAACTCTGTGATCCTGCTAGCCCACTACTCTGAGATATAAAGACTGCTAGATAACATAATTCAGGCACAGACAAGATTTTTTTTTCTGAGCTTACAAGGTCTGCCACTGTACCGTTGTTTATAACGCTTGTGAATTCAGTGGTGACATATGTCAATATATGCACAAAATTTGCTTGCATGTATACCTACATAAACATTATCTTGCAAACATGGGCTTCATGCTTCTGGGAAAGGTCCTTGCCTCCCCCATTGGGTCTTTTTTAGGAAAAGTCCTGAGGGCAATAAAACCAACATAAAAAATTTCAACAAAATGCAAATTAAAGGTCATGCTGCTAATCGCTAAGACTCCAAACATGAAACTGCACTTGCTGCAAGCATTCTTAACCCTGGGAGACTGACATTTGTGCAGTCACAGAAATCTGCTTCAAAGCTGCGGAGAGCACCCCAGCCTTACCTGGTTACTCATCCTATCATACATTCAATCTCAAACTGTGGGCAGCAAAGCCAAAGCTGGAGGAGTTTCAATATATATTAAAGATACACACACCACCAGGCTGGTCAAACAGTATAATGCACAGGAGACACTCCAGGTGCAGTTAATCATTGACAGGA
Organism: Protopterus annectens; assembly: GCF_019279795.1. Lineage (NCBI taxonomy): Eukaryota > Metazoa > Chordata > Ceratodontiformes > Protopteridae > Protopterus > Protopterus annectens. The sequence goes on along the minus strand of NC_056725.1, from coordinate 762,391,538 downwards.
CCCCTATTCAAATCAAAGCTAGCTACAGGCCCCCCAAATTTGACTCAAGCTGCCCACTCCATCTATCTGGACCTCTTCAAATCTATCAAGATTCAACCCTTTACCCTGATCCTGGGAGACTAACTATCCAACTACAGACTGGAAAAACTACTCATGCCAGAACTCAAATGTCCAGAGATTCCTCGATTTCATCAATGCAAAAGCCTTGGAACAGCTAGTTCATACCCCCACAAGAGGTGATAATATCTTGAACCTGGTATTAACCAACATGAGGAACCACTGCAGCACCCATACAGTATTTGAAAGTACTACACGAGCACTTGTATAGATGCATGGAATCAGGAATACCTGACAGGACATAATCATCCTCCGCAAAAAAGAGTAAACCTGTCTGGTGGACATCTGCAATAAATAAACTATGTAACAAAAGGTAAAAATTGCTGTCCGGGACCAAGAAGGAGCGGGTTGCCAAATGGAAGCAATCTCTCCTTAGCCTAAGCAAACAAATAAGAGCACTAGTGAAATTCTCTAAAGTCAATTTTGAGTCCAAATTGGCCACATCTGCTAGAGACAATCATAAGGCCCTCTTCACATATGTCCGCAATCGCAAAGGAAGCACCCACATCTGTTCAGAACTGGTGGTCAAGGACACCACATACACAAATGCTGTAGATAGAGCCAGCCTTCTGGCTGACATTCAGCGAAAACTTCACTCCTCTGCCCCCATCAGTAAATCAGGACATCCCCAAGCACCTGTCCCCCTCCCCTTATCTCAGGGAACAGGTCATCACTGCCATCTCAAAGGCAAAAAATACAGCCTCCATGGGACCAGATAACTTCCCAGGCTGCATCCTACATGAACTTGCAGCACCATTAGGCACCCTATTCAACCAAAGCCTGAGCACCGGCTTTGTCCCAGCCGAGTGGAGGACAGCCACTGTCACCTCTTTACACAAAGGTGGAGCATCCACCGATCCAGGAATCTATAGACCCATCAACCTAGCTAGCCTGATCTGCAAGGCCATGGAACTGATTATCATGGAACTCATTAACAGAGACATTGGCAACCTCCAAACACTCAACCCCACACAGTCTGGCTTTGTCAAGGGGAGGTAATGTCTGTTAAATTTGATCAACTTCTTTGAGACAGTCACCAAAGCCATGGATGAGGGGAAGATGATGCACACCACCTTCCTTGACCTGGCCTAAGCTTTTGACACTATTCCTCAGGTCATAATAGATAACATATGGATTGATGCCTAGTTGAGAGTTTATCAGATAGGTAGCAAACTGGCAGAACCTACCTAATCAAAATAGGGGAAGTGAACTTAAGCAGTAGACCCGTAATGAGTGGCATACCCCAGGGATTGGTCTTGAGGCCTTTGTTAATTAGGATATACTTCTCAGAGGTGCAGGCCAAAACCACTGGGCTGACAAGTTTGCAGATGACTGCAAGATGGGTGCGGTCATCAATTCCTCAAGCGATGTGGATGTCCTCCAAGAGGGTCTCACCCAAATTGGTGCCAGAGACATGGCCTCAAGCTGAATGCCAAAAAATGCATCATCCCCTTTGGGGAAAGTGCCCCCCCACACACACACATCACATGGGGACCCAAGTTGATAGCAACCTGACTTTTGACCACCATGTTGTTTCTGTTTTACAGAAAACTTTCTACATGGCCCACCTCATAAGTAAGTGTATCTCATCCAGGACAAGGAGGTCTTAACATCCTTGTCTTCTTCCCTTATAAGGCCAATTACAAAGTACAATGCTCCCCTTCAGCATGTACCTAGCAAAGCATGTGCAGCAGCTCGAGAGACCACAAAGGTTCGTCACCAGAAGAATCCAGGGCCTCAAACATCTACCTTACACAGATAGGCTAAAAGCCCTGTCTCCTCTACTCAGTTTCATACAGGCTCCTCAGATGACCTCTGTCTGGCATACAAGGCAATCTCAGATCCTGCCTTGATGGGGCTGCTGTTTATTTGCAAGTTGAGCTCCACTTGAGTAACCTGCAATCGCGACGTCAACCTGGTCTGTGACACCAATAGGACTTGTTTGTGGGACAAATGTGTCCCAGAGACGCCCCCATCTGTGGAATAGACTCCTACTCCACGTCAGAGTAACACATTATCCGTTTTCAAGCGCAACCTGGATAATTGGATGGGAAACAGAAAATACACCCCCTGGGATTCCACCAGAGTCCCTGCTGGACAGGGGCTTTGGGTGCTGATTTGTCTAAACATGGGCTAAACTACAAGGGCCTCAGGGCTAATAGTTTAGTAACTTCCAATGATCCTATGTAGAGAACACTGGATTGTTTGTGTAGTTTACCTGGATTTTCTCAAGCTCTCTGCTTCTCCAGAAGTTGTCTGATCTGTGTCTTCTTAGTGTTTGCTTATTAAGGAGTTGATTGAGATGTCACTGTTTACTTGGGACTTGCTCTTTAACATGACAATGTATAATGACTTGAATGCATGTAATTCATTCTTTTCAGAGCTCAGTGGGTACTACAAAAAGTATAGATTCAACACCAAAAAGTGTTAAGTGTCAGATAGTACTGTACAATTTACATAACACCACCAAGTTCAAAATCAACAGGACCTGAAAGCAGCAGATCATATTAGAAACTTGGTCACAATAATTGGTACTGAACTTGCTTGAAAATCATGTATGGTGTGAAAAATGGAGCAATGAAAAAGTGGTTTGATACTGCATGCATCAAAACTTCAAGGGATGAATCAGTATGGATTGCATAGTCTAAACTAGTGACATATACAATCACTGAATTCTTAGTCTTGTGTTGTATAGCTCTGTATGTTTTCCAGTGATGGTGTCCAAAAAAAGGAAGCCAATCTGGTGGTCCCCTGCCATAAACAAACTTTACAACAAAAGGAAGAAACTTTTGCAGAAAAGAGGACAATCCCAGGATGCAAAAAACTCCCTTACTAGCCTCAGTAAGAAACTGAGATGCCTCATAAAATCCTCCAAAGCTAGTTACGAAAATAAAATTGCCAAAGATTCCAAAGAAAACCACAAAGCATTCTATAATTATGTCAAGAATCTAAATGGCAATGCTCAGATCTGCTCGGAGCTAAAACAGAATGGCATTAAATATACTGATCCGAAGGATATTGCCAATATCCTGGCAGATCGATTCAGTGCCAACTTCACCCCTCACCCCTAAATGGCCCATCTCAATACCGGAAGATCGCCAAATTCCCACAGGTACAAAATGCACTCTCTAAAGCCAAGAATACAGCATCCATGGGACCAGATGACATCCCGGCTGTGTACTACATGAACTACAATATGAACTGGCACCTCACCTAAGTGTCATGTTTAATCATAGCCTCACCTCAGGTTTCGTGCCCACTGAGTGGCGCAGAGCTACAGTTATCCCAATCCACAAGGGGATCCACCTTGGATCCATCAGTCTGACAAGCCTTATCTGCAAGGCCATGGCATATAAACAAAGACATTGGCAACCTTCAAACACTGGACCCCACCCAGTTTGGGTTTGTGAAGGGCCGATCTTGTCTCCTGAACCTGACTGACTTCTTTGAATCAGTCTCCAGAGCCATGGACAAGGGTAAGGTGGTCCACACAGCCTATCTAGACCTTGCCAAGGCCTTTGACACCATCCCCACTCTGGAATCATAGATAAACTTACTAAGTTGGGCATAAATCCCTATGTCACCCAATGGGTTGCTAAATGGCTTACTGATAGAACACTGTAAAAGTAGCCCAAATCCAGCTCCAGACAAGTGACAAGTGGAGTACCGCAGGGTTCAGTCCTGGGTCTTGTTTGGCATCTACTTCTCTGAAGTACAGGTCAACACTAAGGGACTCTGGCTAACAAAGTTTGCAGAAGACTGCAAACTGGGAGCCATTATTGAATCCCCAAATGATGTGGATACTCTACAAAAGGGCCTTACAGAAACAGATGCTTGGTGCCAGAGCCATGGGCTCAAGCTCAATGCCAAGAAATGTATTGTTATCCCTTTGGGAAAAACATGTATCCATGAATTACCATATAGGTGGCAGTATACTTAACACAGAAAGTGTGATAAGAGACTTAGGGACACAGGTGGACAGTGGTCTCACACCACATCGCCACAACAGTCAGGAAATCCTTCTATAGCACACCTCATCACGAAGGGCTTTTCATCCAGAAAAAGGAGGTCATTGTCCCACTGTACTCATCTCATTAGACCCATTATAGAATACAACGCCCCATTTGGTATGTACCTCTCAAGACGTCTGCAACAACTGGAAAGGCCTCAGAAATACCTCACTAAAGAATCACAGGCCTAAAGCAGATGCCCTATGCTGACCGCCTTAAAAACTCCAGCTATACCGATCTCTGCTTAACATACAAGGCCATGTCAAACCCAGAGCTGTTGGACATAGCTACACGCTCCAGGGATCTAAACCTTGTCATCACAATAAACAAAACATGTTAGAGGGATAGGTTCCTGACCCAGAGACTCCCCAGACTCTGGAATAGATTGCCCATACATGTCAAGCAGAGTGCCTCTTTGGACCTCTTCAAGAGGAACCTTGACGATTGGATGGGAGAAAGGAAATTCACCCCAGGGATCACGTCAGTCGCCCTACTAGACAGGGGTCCAGGAAAGTAAATAATGTGGGAAGAAATAGCTATAGGCCCTAGGGCTGATAGCCTAGTACCAACCTATGAACCTATGATTTAATATCCACCAAAGATTTACAGAACAAATATCTACGGTCAAAAAATTGGATTATGAACAAACATACACTGAATATGTAATATAGTAGACTATGTAGACTGGTAACATCAAAAGGATGAAATTTCTTTTTTTAGAAGTTAAAATCAGTAAGAATGAAGGGAGGGACAAGTTTTCCTTCACTTTATAGGAAACAGACTTACTCTTATAGTTGGTTACAATATAATAGCTTTCAACCCCCTTGGCAAGAAAAATGTAGTGAAGGGACAACTGATAAGGTTGTCACAACTTATAACTCAGGATATTTTCCTCAAAGAAGTGGAAACCTTAGGTAGAATGTTTTTGCATAAACAGCACCCTACTAATATAAGAAAGAGGTTATTTGGGGCAGATTTACATTTTATGAACTAGTGTTAAAAGTTGGTAATAACCATGACAACAAGTTTAGAAATGTTGGGTCCTCTGGTACAAATCATAAGATGGTACCCTGAAAAACAACAAAGAATTTTTATTTTTAAGGGCTATGGTGTGTGAATTCAATGGAGTGACAAGGGATGTTAAATATATACTGGAAACTGGAAAAACAATTATTCCTCATGGAGTTCAAACAGTTATTGGTAAAAGACCCCTGGTAGTTTATAAAATGGGCATTAACCAGTAAAGACCTTCTGAAAAGTGACATGGTGAATGCAGAAGGATCATTTAGCAAGGATAGTTGCCATCAATGTATATATGTTTACAAAAGGGGGAATTTAATTATAGGTAATTTTCCAAGAATGATTTATTGTTTATCCAAATGGAAAATTTAACTGTAATACCAAAGGGGTGATGTTATTTAACTCAATGTTCATCACGTCCTGCCTTTTTTTTTTTTTTTTTAACACAAGAAACCTCTATTAAATTGTCACTTATAACAAAGGCAATCATACATTTATACAAATGAAAACAAACCATATTGACATTGGTCGAAAATATTATACATCACTTATAATCTATCCAGTCATTGTCAGTCAAAATTCAATTCCTGCCTTCCCTTAAACCTCATTCTTACTCCAATATTGCTCCCACAACTATTTTTTTCAACATACTTTGCTCCTGCCCTTTACTAAAGATCCCATTTCCACTTGTTTTCTCTCACTGCTAGTACAGTTGGTTTAGACTACGATTTCCATTTTCTAGTAAAACTGCTTTTTTGGCAGCCACCAGAATTATACTCGGCAGGGCTTTATTATGTCTAAGCAATTCCGATTCAGTATCATGGTTTGAAAAAAGTTAACTTAGTTACATCAACTTGCTCACCCAGTGTTTAAAGTCTGCCAGCTCATTACACTCCCAAAAATATGTTTCCAATTACCTCTTTCTTTTGCTCATCACACTTCCAATATTTACAATCTACCTGAGAAAATAAATTCTTTGGAGTCTGCTTGCCGTGCAAAAATACTTATGCAAACACTTCCAATCAAAAATACTCCAGACTTTGTTGCATTATCTAGGATCTATACATATAATCCCCCAACCCATTATTTCTTTGTGAACTACTTATTCAACCTCTCTTCCCAATCCTTTCTAATCTCCTCAGATTCCCGCAGTTATCATGGAATATTTTATATGCTCTACTAATTATCTTTTAACATCAACTTCTGTTCTTGACTCTACTGAAAACTCTACCAGTGCTGGTCTTTCACTTAGGATCTCCCTATTTCTTTCTCTTTGCCTATACTCTATCAGTCCTCGATAGAGAAGAAAATCTCTAGCCCGCAGTCCAAATGAATTTTTGACCTTTGCATTCTACAACCTTTCCCTCTAAATTATGTGCTCCCAAGACCTTGGTTTCATTGCTAGTTTTCTCCAGTGAACTCCAGGCCCCCTTCCCTATTCTGGAATTCTAGTCCTGGAATTCTATACCTCAAATGATACTGAACACTAGCAATATATCCAACTTTAAAACATTGCTTAAGGAGCACCTAGCTAACACTTGGCTCTGCTCCTGCACTAACCCAGGATGATTAATTCTGCCCATTCCTTTTCTTTCAACCATAATTATCTTTTTATATTCTAAGCTGCCTTTTTTCAGCACCCACCAAATTTCAACTTTTTCCTACCTACTGCTAATTTATTACTCCTTTAATCACTTTATACCCATCTCAAGTCTTTTACATGCATCATCTTTCCCTCCTTATCAACTCGCCTCCACACTGCCTTACTGTCTCTGTTTTAAGTATATGTGCTGCTAACATATGATCCATTTTCTTGTCTTCTATACAATATATGCTTTTAATAATTTTCCTCCTGTACCATCATATTTCATCTAAAATAACTACCATTTCCCTAGGATGGTACAGTCTACTTTTGTCAGAATGCTAATTAGCAATTTTTTTCTGCTCAGAATATTATTACTCTGTATTGCATGTTTTGTTGGACATCTCTATGTTGTCTATTAGTTGCTTAGCTTACTTACTGCCTGTAGTTCTTGAATTATCCTGCAATGTGCTTTCTTGTATTGTATTGTAAAATGGTTGAGTTTCTGGTATTTTATTGCATGAATTTGCACGTAAATTTTTTTTTTTTTAAAGGAGCTTTTCTCCCCAGGCCTCAGCTGAAAATGGACCTCTGACCAAGTTGGACATCCCAGGTAAACAAATGGAAAATAAACACACACACACATACATAAATAAATACAATTAAATAAACTGTACCTCTAATTGCAGTTATCCTTATCGGTAGAATCTATATGCCAGTGTTGGCCTAGTTCTTAGAAATACTTTCTGCTACTTTATGAATATGATACTCTGTATTGTTATTGTTAATTTCCTTAAAGATCTGCATCCAAAACCCCAGTCTCTCCTTGTTTCTTGAGCTTCCCCATGTTTAAGAGCCTTAACCATGTATCTGTGAAATACCACATCAAATCGGGCAATCACAAACCACCTTGTTCTACTGGAAGCATCAACTTATCCCACTTGACTCTTGCCTTCTTCCCTCCCAGATAAGATCCTTCAACTCTAAATGCTATGCACAACTTCTCCTCTGGTTGGTGAAAATTATTCCCAACCCATGCATAAAACTAAAGGGACAAGCATTTTCACTGCTTGTATCTTGCTATCTGTATCCATAAAACAGTGTTTCTATTTTTTTCATTTTTTTATTATATATATTTAGTCTCTTCCCACATATCCTTAACTGCCGTAACAGAATCCCTTATAATCCATACTCCCTAAGTACTTCATTTCATCATGTCCCCATAACTATGGGTATTGCTGAACCAACTCATGTGCGGGTACATATTTTACAGCTATTGCTTTTGTTTTACCTTCATTAATTTTGTATGCCCAAAAGACCTCAACAGTCTCAGAATATTCCACAACACTGAAATCTCCTTTTCTGGTTTTATCAAGTATAGAATATCATCTGCAAATAAAGCCAAATTTTCTTGACTACCATACCAAGTTTATCACTGAATTTGAGTCCCTTATTTTTTATGCCCGTGGTTCTAACAAAAATAAAAGGGAAAGAGGGCACTCCTGCCTGGTTCCTCTACTCAAGCTGAGCTTATCGCAGGAAATCGCCCCACCTTGATTTTTGCCTCCAATCTCTGATATACTCCAACTGATGATCTTATTTTGTCAGGGAATACAAATGCTTATATTTCTCTACTCAAAATCCCAGTTTTCTATCAAATACTTTCTCTGCATCAAGACCCACCAATAACAGTGGTATTTACTTATATTCTGCTTCCATCCGGATCATAATTGTTCTATTAGAGTTGACAAATGTTTGCCTCTCATCCACAAAACCACAATGACCCCTAGCTATCAATTTTGGTATCACCTTTACCATTCTTGCATCCATTATAAACAAACACTTAGAATCATGGCTTAGAATCTAAATGGGTCTATGTGAAGTTGGATCTGATGGGTCTTCACAATCTTTAGGTATTACAGAGTTAACTGCTTTCTTCTAGGATGTTGATGCTTCTCCTTTTAAAATTACTGTTAAGCAAAACCTTCCAGATCCTTATATCTCTTTCTTCCCACCTAGTTTCCAAACTTCCATGGGAAAATCTATTCCTTGGACGTTCACGTTGACTGGTGATATCAGCTCCTACTATTCCATTAGCAATCGACTCAACTCTAATCTTAGCAAATTTAATTCTTCCAGCAACATTTTCCTTTATATTTTTTCTTGATTTCCATATTTTTCTAAAATATTTCTAGTATCTCTACAGGATCTCTGGTTATTTTCCTTGTTAAAGGCTCCTTAAGCTTAGCAACTTTTTCTATTTTCTGTTGCCTGAGCTGTTGTGCTAAAAGTTTTTGTGCTCTAGAGTTATTGTCAAAAAGCAGTTAAAATCTTTCTAAACTCCTGCATATTATCAAGGTAATCCATTAACTTATCTTCAGCACTCTGCAGTTGACTCTTCCTGTGCTATGAGATTCCTCCTATTCTGCAATACTTTAACCTTTGTTAATCCCACTAAATAATTCTTACTTTTTAACCACATCTCTTTTATTTCCACTCTATTTTTAAACTCCACAACATTTTCAGAACAAATTTCCATCTTCATTAAAAACACGGCATTCAAGAGGCAGGAAATTGAACCAACAGAGGTCGACCAAGTTTAGTAGAGTTGCATGGTGCACGCAACCTTTTTACAAGCGGCATACAGAGACTGTGGAGGAGGTCGCGCTTCAGTGAGAAACACAGCATTAGCCCATTTCTTTACTGTAGTGAGATCTCAGAGATGGTATATTTAATGTGCAGGGGGCACCTCCCCACATGGGGGTGCAGGGGCGTAGCCTTCCTGTAAAACAGTAGAATTAATGTACCATTGAATGTAGAGTTCAACGGTATGTTACTGAACATAGCAGGAGGTGAGTGACATCACCTCCTGCTATGTCGAACACATCAAACCATGGAGGTTGATGTATTCAGTTTCACTGTGGTTTATTTATTTGAGAGAAATTCTCATCACCAAACTAATAATAAACAAAAATAAATGCAGATACATTGTCTGCATTTATATTCTACCTGGCAAGAATGATAATATTCTAGAAAATATCTTACATTGGCCAGCTTCTAACTATCCCCAGGAAACCATTGTCTTGGGGGACCTCAACACTGATTGGAACACCTGTTCCTCTGACACTCCCTCTCCCCATTTAAACCTCCATGCGTTTACCCAGATCATTGCCAACCCCACCAGATTTAGCAAAAATAGAGTCAAAGATAGTATCCTCGATTGGATATTTATTAACTGCCACCCCCAAAAATACAAGTCAGGTACATTACCCGATGATCTAAGTGATCACTGCCTTACCTATATTATAAGGCTCAAAGCAGACATTCCCAACCAGCCCACCTACAAAACTATAAGAAACGTCAGGAACTTTAACCTTGACAACTTCCAAAAAGAACTCAAAGCATGTAATTGGAATGTCTTGAAACGACTCCCATTACAAGAAGCAGTGGAGTACTTCAATACCAAATTCCTGGTTATCCTTAACCACCATGCTCCTACCTGTACCATCAGTGTAAAAGCCACGGTTGCACAGTGGCTATCTAAAAAAACAAAAAACAAAATTAAACTAACAAAACAATGCCTGGGTCAGGTGGCATGTTACCAAAGCCCCTGTGGACCAAATAAGATAAGGAACAAGACCAAAAAATCTGTCATTCTAGACAAAAAAAAAAAATCACTACACACACCAACAAAAAAATCAGCTAAAAGCTCAAAGATTCTGGGCTGGTATTAATCTTCTCCACCCAGGCCGTTCAGCCACTCCTACCCCATCAGCTGCCCTTGATAAATCCCCTGTTGAAATTGCAAACCGCTTCAACTCCTTTACCGAAACTATCCAGTCTCTAGCTACCCATCTTACTCCATCGGACACAAACACCAGCTCTGGCACATCTACCCCTGATCCACCCACCCAACCCACTTTTAACTTTCAAACCATACCTACCAACCTGATCTGGACCTTACTCAAAAAGCTAAAACCTACTACATTAGCTGCTGACCACCTTCCAGCTGAATATCTTCAAAAAGCAGCTGATGCTGTAGCACTTCCCATTTCTATTCTGATCAACAGATCCATTTCAGAAGGATCCATCCCAGCAATATGGAAAATATCACGTTATACCTCTCCATAAAGGAGGAAGTTCCACAAAATTATCTAACTTAGACCTATAGTCATTCTTTCACCACTAACTAAAATCATGGAAAGATGCATACACAAACAAATCATGCACTTTCTTATTCAAAACGGAAAGCTCACAGACTCTCAGCACGGTTTTAGGCCATTTCCACAATACCACCACAACTCTTCTATTTTTTCTCTAATGTCAATCTTCATTGTAAAACTATCTTCAGCACTCTTCCTAGATCTCTCAAAAGCTTTCGATATGGTCAACCATCAGCTACTGCTTAATAACCTACAAACCATCGGTTTAGATCAACAATCAATATAATGGTTTCAATCCTACCTAAACGGTAGACAGCAGGCTGTCTTATGGCAGAGCAGGCTGTCATCCTAACTTCCTCTAACCCCATCCCAACTTCCTTTAACCCTAGGTGTCCCACAAGTGTCTACACTAGGTCCCCTTTTCTCTATCAATGATCTGCACACCATCCCAGGAGCCACCTGTATCCAATATGCAGATGACTCAATGCTAATATGCTCCACCTCCTCTCCTACACAACTTCTAACCCTCACCCCGACCACTTTCAGCATGGTAGAAACATGGCTAGCTAATTGCCGCTGGCTTCTAAATCCTGACAAAACCAAACTACTACTTTTCTCCCCTAACTGTAGAATTCCTCCTCCTTCCTTTATTCATAAAATCTAACAATGACACCATTATCTCCCCTGATGACCATACAAAGCTTCTAGGCATAATAGACAACAACCTTACATTTGATAAACATGTCAATCACACTATTAAGTCTGTCAACAAAAAACTTGGCTTCCTGTACAGAGCCAAATCTTTCCTCACCCCCCCCCCCCTAGCTAGGGTAGGTATTGCAAGATCACACCTCCTCTCTACCCTTATGAATGTACTCACCAATCTAGCCAAAACCGATCTCAACAAATTATCAGGATGTTACAATCATATAGCCAGATTCGCTACATACATGGTTTTAGGTCCCACCATTGCCAGAAACTCAAAGCACTGGGATGGCTAGAGTATCCTACCCTTCTACAGTTTAACCAGCTTATTAGTACCGCATAAAATACTCCATCAACCCAACACCCTGCCCTCAAAAATATCCTCACCCCTCAATGCTCCCAGGCTATTATGCTCAGTTGATAAACTAATTATACCGACTCAAAAATCCAACAACTCTGCAGGCGATGCTATATTTCCCAACTCAACCGGTAAAATCTGGAATCTACTCCTGTTACCAAGGAAACCTCACTACCCCTATATAAAAGAGAATTCAAAAATACCTTTCATCTCATTGGCTGTGGTCTTATTCTAAACCTAACTTAATACATGTCTTGCTACCCAACCTACTGTTTAGCCAAGTATATATGCCTCATAGCATTTGAATGTCTAAGCATTGTGAATTATGAGATCTTACTGTATTCTATGTTCACATTTTCTGATATGTCTTTGCCAATCAGATGCAAGTCTGCACATTGTGTATATTGATATCTGCCTGTATTCTTTGTCTATATTTTTCTAAACATGTTTGCCTTAGTTTATCACTCCGTGATGTATGTACAGTCTCTTTTTTGGTATGTGGAGCTTTTCTCCCCGGGCCTCTGCTGAAAATGGACATATATCCAGTGAGACTATCCCGGTCAACAAATGTGAAATAAATAATTGTTCGGAATTTTGGATTTAACATTCTAGGTTGACATTGTAAACGATCAACTGAATTTGATTCAAAATTTCCATAGTAAACTGAGGGGAAGCACCAGTGTCTCATTCATATATCATTACCCTGCATTTTTATTTTAGTTATCAGTGCATGATCCGAAATAGTTACTGGATGTATACAAAAACCTTTAAATAAATGTATACATAGCTGTGGAAAAAATATAACGTCCGTGCAGCCTAGCCCAATTTTTGTACTTTGGGGAATAATATACTAATTCTGTCTGAACTCCTACTACTGGATTCACATCTTCCATACCAAATATTTTCACACATTTCTTTAAAAATCTACCCTCTTATTATAATTTTCCCTTTTAGGCCTACCAGATACATCCACACTGCTGCAAGTTAAATTCAAATCCTCACTTATAAGTAATATTCCCTGCGGAAAGCTGATTATTTCTCCCAGAATTTTCTTAAGCACCATTTTAGCAGTTTTAGGTGGAATATAAATACATGCCAGTGCAATCTTCCTCCCTTGCCAGTAGCCCCTTAATACTACAAATCTAGCATTAAGTTTTCCTCTTTTTTATCAATATTGGAGCACCTCTCTCAATTAGAAGCACTCCCCTTTTCCTTTGGCCCAGAGATTCTGCTGAATAACCATGCTAAAATCCTCTTTACCAAATTCACCTGCTCATATCTTTCCAGATGTGTCCTGTGTAGCATAGCTGTTTGCACTCTGCATTTTTTAATGTAGTTCACTACTGTTTCTTTTTGTAAATATCTGTGATACCATTTATATTTTGATTTAACATGGAAAGCGTTGCCTTTATAAGAAATTATTCCCATCTTTAAAAGAAATTATTCCCATCTGTTATATTTTTAAGTATCTTGTGCTTTTGCGTTATATGCATACAGTAACATTTGGCAGACTGACCTTTTATACAGTTGTTTGTTACCCCAGAACCTATTAACTTAATACTAACA